>NW_005054513.1:932570-937384 GCF_000277835.1 Geospiza fortis
ACATGCAAGTTTGGCATTAAGATTGACAACTTCTACTCAGTAGCACAGAGTTGATTTTGGGCTCTTTTCTTGTTACTGTTTCATTTCTTTCAAATATAAAGGTGAAGCATCATAATGTCAGAGAAAAACATCTTGTCTGCCCGCTCTTGTTTCCCTCCCTGCCCTACTCCCACCATGTAACAGACTGACAGGAATAAGCTCAAAGAATTAGCCACGACATTAACTAATCATTTAAAAATTTAGGGAGACTAAACCATATTTTTTTACATATACAGGTTAATTTTTACATGCCTTAAAACTGAGAGTAAATATTCTTTGTAGCTTATACTGTTAATACATCTAAAACAAAGAACTGAAGATGCAGGATAAGTGAATACAGGAAACTTCCTCATGCAAACTAATTCTGTACAAGTTCGAACAGTTGAGAATGTATCAAATCCTCATCTTTCCCTCCAACACACCACATAGTTCTTGTTGACTAATCATTTTTCAGCATACTAAGCATATAGGCTTTAGCTGTAGGGCATGAAAAACAAATCTGTTAAAAAATGTAGCAGCAAGTGCAACTGCACAACTTGCAAGCATCAAGTACCTCAAATGCATCCTGACAGCAGCTAAAGGACATCAGAGCACCAGTGAATGGCTCCAGTGCAAAACCAATAAAGCTCCAAATCTTGCCTTTTTATCACGTTTTGAACACATGACCCATTAAGTAGGTGACATTTATAGAAATTAATAAATAAACAATAGCAATAATATATTCCACCCATGTGCATTTGAGGTTGCAGCTGACACCCCCTTGCTATAATTCAGACTTGATCTCATTGAATTGGATCAGGAAAAGGAACAGGCAGAAAACTGACCGCAGAAAAAAATTATTCTTTTTATAACTTTAAACTCCCTGAACTAGCTCACTATGGAGCCAGATGAATGCCAGGTATAACTTCAAATGGGATGCAAAAATAACCTTTGATGTGACATCTAGACATTTGACTGATTGCCTGATTTAGCCATGTAGTCTTACTCCTAGACTAAGCTCTCTCCAAGCCAAGGTTTTACAGGTATTTCCCTACTTTGGGAAAACACTGATCAAACAGAACACGTTTTCCTCCTAATGCTCTTCTGCCATCCTTCCTGTCACTCATTCCTGCCCTGTACCAGGGCAAATTGGTGGTAAAACACTGCCTTCTTTCAAATCATGTGATCTAAGCAGTTAAAAATTAAAGTTTTCAGCAACTAAGACCTGTTTACAACTGCAGTCAAGGAAAGCACCAGCTAGGATGCAAGGGCTGCTTACATTGCAGCTGCTACTGAAACAGGTTTACACTGAACTGTGACTTCCTGCCGCTTACTCCGGGGCACCTGGCTGAAGAGACTTTTCTCTGAGCCATCTCCTGAAAGGTGCAAAGGAGTAAAAGAGGAATTCCCTAAAAAGGAAGGGGAAAAAAAGAAAGAAACAGGAAAAAAGAAAGTGTAACTACATTGCTGTAGTAGAGGGGGTGGGGACACATAGATTCTTCCATGCCACTGAGCCACGCAGTTGTTAAAATTTCTCCATATTTATTATGTTTCACAGTATCTAAAGGTTTCAAGAAATCAATCAGAAGTTGCAAGGAGACCAAAAAGGATTCCTGTCATTAAAAGCTTATGTAACACGCAAACAATTGATTAAATTATTGTGGAAGTATGTTGAAACAATACTTGCCCCAAAACCAAGCTTCCTAGTCTGTACAAACTTCTGCAGGGACTGTGGCAAAGGAGTTTTAATATGCTGCAACACTGAGGCAGATTTAAAGATATTCAAGATTACTTTCTTGAAGTGTGAATGGAATTATAGCAAAGCATACATGTGCTCATATAAAAACATGGGCACAAATATTTTTCGTAAAGCAGCAACAGAAGCCAAACCAGACACTGAGGAAGAATAGTTTCAGCTGTCTGTAAGTGGGCTTGGCTGTGGAAGAGGCAAGAACTGGAAGTGAAGACAGAGAGGCAGCTGAAGTTTGATGCAACGCAGGGGGGCAGTCAGAGGAGACCAAAGTGATGAGTTATAATAATCTCTGCAGCAGCATTCTCAACACATGAAATACCTTCTGGGAAACACAGATTAGCTAAGGAAAAATCACTAATTCAGATGTCGTGGTGGATGTCACAGCAGTTGACTAACGGCTGATTAAGAAATCTCTGGTTAAAGACTTTCATACTCCTTAAAAATCTAATATCCAGGAAACGGGTGCCAAATTTCAGGTAACTTCTCACATCAATGGACACTTTAGAAGAACCTGAACTCTGCACCTTGTTCAATTACTGCCCAACAGATGAAATGCCCCACGGTTTAGCAATTAAAAGACTGGGAGTCATCATTAAACTCCTGTGGTAGTCACACTCCTAATTTAAGGTTCTGCAAGATCTTACTGCATGCATAAAAACATGAACAGGCTTAAGTTCCTTATTATACTTATTTGGCAAAGTGTATCAACCACCTAATGCTGATTTACCATGCCTGCATTAGGTTCTACTCCTGCATGCATGGTATTGGAATTACTTTTGCAAGTTTAACAACAGGGCAATAACTACAGATTTTCCTAAGGTTTACCAGAACTTTTACCTTATTTAAAAGCTTACAGTTCTATTAATAAAGCATCATACATTGCAGAATTTCAACAGAGTACAAAATTACCAACTATTACCACTGCAAACAAAAAAACAAAATGCCCATAAAACCCACCACAAGAGCAGCAAGATATCACTACAGACTAAAGAAGTTCCTACCCAATTATTTACCTTAACACTCTACTCAGACTCATCCTCAGTTGGGGCATCTATCTGCACAGCCATTACTGTTTTGTAAAACCTTCCTCCAAAGGTTAAATGTGTCAGTGTGCATATGCATGCAGTATCTTTTTTTAGCATGTCTTTGTATATGTATAACGTGGCTATGTTAACATTTTCAATTATTGGAAATTTGTGTTCTGACGTTACACATTTTCAGCAGCTTAAAAGCCATAAATTATCGTATTTGTTAAATTGGGATCACAAGTTCAGCACCTGTATTTATTCTTAGTCACTGAAAACCCTACACAAATTTGAATTTGCACCAAATGGAATGAGATTACTTTCTGTATATCCAAGGAGACAGTGCCACACCACAAGACGCCAGGATCACCGAACACAGCTGGGTGAAGAAGGAAGTGGGGATGTTCAGAGTGACAATGTTTCTCTTGCCAAGCCACCCTTAGGTGTGACAGAGCCCAGCTTTCCTGGGGACAGCTGAGCATCTCCTTGCCCATGGGAGGCGGTGAATTCATTCCTTCTTTTGCTTTGCTGGCATGCATGGATTTTCCTTTCCCCATTAAACTATCTTCATCTCCACCCAGGAGTTTTCTCATTTTTACCCTTCCAAGTCTCTCCCTCATCTCAACACAAGGCGAACAAGTGACCATGTAGGTGGTCTTAGTTTCTTACTAGGGTTAAACCACAACCACCACAAATTCAAGTAACTTCGGCACCTAGGCAATGCTTCACTGACAACAGCTCTCACTCAACTGCACAAAAAATAGCTTTCTCTAAGTTTGGTCCATATGGAGAACAGCAACTTACTGACATCTGCTCCTTCAGTGAAGGAAGCAATGTCTATCTGCAGCACAGACCCAGAAACCGTAACTCTGCTGATGGGAAAGAACACATGCTAGCTCAGAGGACATATCAACTCCTACCATACACAGATTATTCAATTATTTCCTTTGGAGGACTGTGAGATATATATGTTCTAGAGTACAGTCACTCAAATAACTGCATGAAAGAGGTATGTGTGTTTTTATTAGGAATATTTTTTTACAAAGTCAATTTCACACTGAGATCTAAAGACACCTGTATCCTTCAGCAGAACTAAAGTGTAAAATTCTTTTATGGATTGACATTTCCTCTTACATTAATTAATCCTAATTTTTATAATCATAGCCTTTGATAACCTAGCAGTGCAAATGCAGCACATATAATTCTACTCATAGTAAGTTCTTTTCACAGTTTTTGTTACATGAAGCGTTTCAATATAAATCTTGATTACTAACCTTGCCAACTAAATACTAGTAACCCACAGCATCTACCTTGTTTCTAACTCTGCTTCAACACATTTGATGCCGAACTACCTACTCCCTTTCATTCAGGAGATCAGAGTTCACCATTCCATTACAGACACACAATTTTGAACCCATGAGTAATTTCCCAAAACAGCAGTGACATCAACACAGGCATTAACATTTCAATAGGAAATAAAACCTGACCTCCTGACACAACTGATATACATTTTACTGTGAAGCTGAGCCTCCATGGGTGTTTTCTCACCTTTTATAGTTTCATTTAAGTTTGGGTCAACTTTAGTGAAAACTTGCTTTTATTTTAGAGATATGCTTAGAGAACACTGATATGGCAGCCAAATTCATTACAGGCATCTAATAACATCTAGGATTTGAGATGAAAAACATCTGCCTGCTTTTTAGCAGCCTAGGCACGTTTGATTTGGTATGTGTGGGTTCTGGGTATGGTTGATTGCTTTTTTTGTTTGAGACTATCTACTCCTTTGTTTTCTTTCATCACGAAAAACAAATGCGTTGAGGTCCATCCAATTCAACTCCTTGCCTCCCACCCTCCAATCCTCTCACGCTTCCTCCGCAGGGCTCCATCGTGTCCATCGGGTTTGGACAAACGCGTTCCGAGGGCTCTCCGGGAGCCACCCGGCCCCTTCCACCCCCTCAACAGCAGAGCCAGCCTGGATGCTGGAAGTGCTAAACACGCAGGGTTGGGGTTGGAAATTT
>NW_005054513.1:938224-953182 GCF_000277835.1 Geospiza fortis
CGGAGGGACGCCCGCGGTGCGGCGAGCAGAGCTCCGGTGCCGTCGGGAGCGCTGGTCCCTTGCGATGCCTGCGAGCGCCGGGCAGACGTGTCTCGGTCCCCATGGCAACGCGGCTGTGGCGCCTTGTGCGCTCCTTGTGCGGCGCACACGTCTTGCGGTGAAAGATCTGGAATTGTGGAAAGCTCGCTCAGGAGACAAAAGGGAGACGAGAGCGTGTGGGGAAGGGCACAAAGCAGACTTTGGTTCAATAGCAGCCCTCGCCTGTTCCAGAAGGAACCGGATCGTGCTTCACGTGCAGCAAAGCCATCAGATACGTTTATGAAACCATCAGATACGTTATTGATGAAGTTTATTTTGCATTAATTTATTCCCCTGTGTGTGTCACAACATACTGCAACAGCAAAGCTGTTGGATACAAATGTGCTTCTGACACTTGTAAAGGGTTAAGTAGTTTTGGTACCCTTTGTTATGTCCACAGCTCAGTCTCTATTGGGAAAATGCTGCCATAACCAAATATTTACATAAAGGTGGTGCAATCCAGATTTTCATTCCAAACAAATTTTGAAAGTGATATAATTCGTTATTTTTCTGTGATAAATAAACTTGAAATACATTTTCTATGATTACATTCTGTATGTATGAGGTGAGAGTTTAGAAAACAATTTTTTTTGCCCTTGTCAAAAGCATTGGATTGACTGGGCATCATATAGGGTTTGTTTCAGGTGCACTTAGCTAAAAAGGAGGTGCTGCACCTTTCATTCAATAAAGTGCTGAAATTGGCAGTGTCTCCATTTCTGCTGGAATTTTGATTATGTGAACATGCACTTAAGTCCTTCAAAATGGTTGGTTACTCTGAGTAAAGCAGCAGCTTTTACCTGCCAGCTCAGAATTAGTTTTTTGATAAGTAGGGCAAATGCATTGTCATTTTCTGTGAAGGTTCAGATAAGTAGTGCTTACATCTTGTAAGGACATGACAACTCACAGTGTCTGTTAGATCTCCTTTTAAAAACAAATCTACCCAATAAGATGCTGGATACTATACATAAAGCATAGAATTTCAGTTTTGAAGGTTTCAAGCATTTTATTTAATGATAGAACAGAACTATCTTTTCTTGCTGTGAGGAAAATAAAATATTCATGTAATCTGAAGCTAAAGGAACCATAACCTCAAAGTAGGGGTATTAAGGTTTTGCACTCTTCTGGTTTTTTATATGTGCTGCAGACTTTAAAGGGTAATCTGAGTCGAGTATCCCAGGCTGACTGGATGAGTGAGGTTTTTTGCTGTACATCCACTTGTGTCAACACAGAAATTATATACCAAGGAAAGTATAATGAGGCAATCACAGTCATTACAGAAAGAGAAAATGATTCGTCATTAGAATGGAGATGCTCACCCTCCTGTGAAATAAATCCTAGCTAGTAATTAAAATTAATACTGTACTGCACCTAGAAAACATGAGCTCCACACTTTGACTAGCCTAGACAGATCTATTTCTGGTCTTCTTTAAATCAAAAGCAGCACTGATGCAGTCAAGTTCATGCTCCTGAAAATTTTTCACACTCCAGCAAATGAACAGGGTTTAAGAATTATTTTTAAAAAGAAAAAAAAAAACCTCACCTGTTTCCCTTCTGCAAACATTGGTCCATCTGAAAAGGCATAAAACAAGCAGGTATATTAGAGGATGTGACATTCTGTAGATTTTTAGTGACCTCTACTTCCTGGAACACAATGTGAGAAAGAGATAACTGTGAAAATGACCACTCACAAAAGAAAAGGTCAGGTTCAAAACTTTTAAAAGAGATTTCTGCTAGTGCCAGTATTTTGGATCAAGCCCAGAAAAGGCTTCAGGATGAAGGCAGAATCCAGTCAACAAGGAAAATGTTGCCAGAGCAGAGGTCTGTAGTCCAGACCCACAAACAGTTTACAAATGGAAAATTATTTTTCATCTTTCTTATGGAGAATGCTGTCCCATGCTCAATAATCTTATGTTTTATGTTAAATATAAAAAATCCATCTCATGTGTTTGATGGTAAAAAAACCCTTCAGTACTACCCCTACATCAGTCTCAGGCTGAACTTATAGATAACTTGAAATAAAACATAAAATCAATATAATCTTCTCTAAATTTTACATAATTACTTATGTGCCTGACCTTCCATGAAGTGAGGTTACTATGGGTTTATTTTCTTGAGGGCATGGCTAAAAGAGCACCAAATGAAGTTACTCACAGGCTTGACATACAGAAGCAGTGAAATGGAAATCATCCATGCTTGTGTTACACAGGTCACACAGGACATGTCCGTGCCATACAAGGAAAACAAGGCTTGTTTTCTGTTTCAGTTTCTGTCCTGTACAGGAGGAGCTGCTGTCATCAGCCATTGCAATGCCTGAGACAAAATTCCCAAAAGGGACAAGTAGTTCCTAAAGTGGATACCAGCATCTCTCAAGAAGGGCAAGGGGGAAAAAAATAGGGAAGAAAAATAAAGAGGAGGAGAAAACAGTGCCCTTGGGACTTTGGGTCTGGATTTATAGTTATAGGAGGGAGTCATATATGGGACACATATTCTTCTGGAAAAAGGGATGGATCAGTAGACTCCATCGCTTTACTCTGTAACCCAGGCCAGAGTAGGCATGAGGGAGTGTTTGGGGAATTGAGGTAAGAGGGCAGGACCATTTCTGTTGTAGGCTGTTGGTGTTCAGTGTGAACCCACCTGGAGGTTGGCCATTTAAATCGGAGGTGCCATAGTCCTGCTGTCCCCCAAGCCCTAAACTCCCACATGTGCCCTTGTGCTGGCACTGGAGGTCAGGACACCAGTGGATAAGATAGTTTGGGAAGGCAGGCTGCACAAAGATGAAGACCTTTTATTTTCAGCCAGCTGAGCTCCCTGAAGTGTTTTCCTGGCTATTTGCCTGCCTGGCAGCTAGCATAAAAAAAGGGAGTGGCTGGGTGGCAGGAGGGGAAAGGGAAGGACTGACAATCAACTGGGCTCAGTTTTATTCGGCGCCATATCCAGAGCTGTGTGAACAGGAAGGTCTAATTTGTGCAGACATTTTTTCCAAAATGAGTTTTGTCATTGCTTATGCTGGCATCTGTGCCCGATGTGAGGAGCGGGCACTTGTCCTGCTGAGCTTTTTGGCACTAACTGCCCTTATCAGCATTAGTTAAGCCAGCCCGGGGCCAGGTCAGGCTGATATGCTGAAAATAGCTGCCAGAGTCAAGAGATAGTCTACACTGAGTTCTCATCAACTCGGGATGGTTACAGCAAAGGATTTGGGAAGGCAGAGTTACAGAGAGCTGAGTATTTGATCATAAAGCTTAGAGTGCAGCTCTCATGTTCAGTCCCAGCCCGCAGAGCCCGGAGCAGAGTCCTGAGAGCAGCTTTCCAACCTCCCTACTGGGACAGTCCAGTGAGGGATCACCACCCCCTTCCTCAGCTTCCCCAGGGTGTGCTGCACCCTGTGACCAGGCTTTGACTTTTCTTTAACAACCTTGGGCTGTTTCCAACAAAGCTTTCGTGCACTTACAGCCTTTTTATAATGATAACTAAACACAATCCATTACTGGGGAAAACGAGGAGTAAAGGAAAAATTATCCATCAGTAGCTAAGGTTTAATTGTCTTTAATTCGACTTAATGTTTTTGAGAGCCAGTCTAGTTTCTAGTTCAAATAACAGCTTTCCCATTTAGCACCTCAGTCAAGTGACAGTTGCACTCAGGGTAAAATTCACACCTTGCTGTGCTTCTCTTTTTTGGAGAGACAATTTTTAGCAAAGACGTTTTAAGAGGGCAGCAATTTACACCTTTGTCTCTATGTAATATTAAAGCTTAGAAAAATAATTTGTCTTGAATAATTTTCTCTCAGCAGTTACTTGGATGTTTGCATCATTTTGAAACAGAAAGGAGAAAGGCGAAAGGAGAAAGGAGAAAGGAGACAACATGGACAAGAAAGAGCAGTCCACTACCAGTAGTGGTTAGAGTTAACCCAGGCTTAAACCTTTATATTTTTGCTGTGAAAAGGAAGCAAAATCCATGTACTATAAAATAGATTTGCTTTGTTTGAAGTCCAGAAGAGGAGTATATAATGTGATTCATCTTTATAGAAATATGAGTGTTATCTTTTCTTAGTTATATATTTGTATTCAAATTTATTTTTGTTCACATTTTCATTGTCCATGCATGGCAGTAAAAATGTAATGTATGTTGGCTGGAACATTAATGCAATAGACAATACAGACCCATAGTCTTGCAAACTATTTTTTCTGAGCTTATATTCACCACAGTGATGATTGAAGAACACTTTTCTTAAAAGGACAAAAAAATGTGATTTGCAGAAGTGATGAGGAAATTCAGCTTATCAGAAGAGAAGTCTTATCTTAAATGCACCCTTAGCAGCTGAGCTGAAGATTTTCAGGTTGAACTCATTACTCTTTGTCTTATCATTATATTTCTTGATGAAAAGTCCTTCTCCATCTTCCTTGTAGTCCCCTTCAGATACTGGAAGGAACTCTTTGGAGAGTACAATTGAACAGGAAGTGAAACACAGGAATCAATGGGCTTTCATACCTAATCCTACTCAGGTAAGTTTTAATAATGCAGAACTAGTAGCCTGTGGTGGCTTGGACTGCATTATGAACTTCCAGGTTATTTTATTTGTGCAAGGCATTCATAAAGGGTACTTTAGCACTCACCAGTCTCCTTGGTGTCTGTACCTACCACTGAAGACTCCCATGACATTTCCCGAATTGCCACTCAGCTGCCACTGTCCTGATAGGCAGCCAAGTTTCTCCTGGTTGGCATTGCTGACATTGCCTGGTCACAAGCAAGCTACTCAAAGCCTTTTGCTGGGATGAAATCCCAGAACCCCTGCAGCAAGGTTCTCTGTAATCTGTGGAAACTACCCCTTCTTAGGAAGCATGGGGCCTGAAGCATGCGTGTGAAGAGAGCTCAAGAACAGGCAGCAAGGGTGCCATTTCAGGTCTGTCAGCTCTTCTGTGGAGTCAGTAGCTGAGATGCCTTCACTCCTTGTCTCACACTTCACCTCTCACTCCTGACCAGTGTGAGACACTCTGTGCTCAGCTGGCTGCTCACTGTTTCTGACATTTTCTTTGTGTGGGTGTCTGGCACTCCCCTTTCCTGGGAAAGCCTAGATTGATAGCTCAGGGCTGTGAAATCTGCTCCTCCCAGCAGCTTAGGTGTTTTAAGGTAACTACAGCAGTTCTTACAACCAGGCTCCTTAAAGGTAGCTCAGAGTTAGCTGCTGTTTTTTCCAACAAAATTGTTAAATGACACGGAGGATCTGTGTGTTGGGGCCCACAGACATTCTGACAGTACTTCCACTGAATTCCTGTTATCGCTACCCACGAGGTTGTTGCAGAATGATAATTTTCTCCACTTTGATTGAAACTTTGTGCTGCTCAGTCTTCAAAAGTATCAGCTTCTACTGTCACGAAAAACAGATCTTTTCTTAAAAATGAAAAAAATACCAGAACCTGTTTGCAGCTGATAGACTGAGAAGAAGACCTGCAGAAATTGTAAAAATGACCCAAATAAAAATACTCTTAACTTCACTTGTTTCAATAAGATTTTTTTGTTTGTTTTAATTCAGCCTAAGTATTTGGGGGTATGTGGAGAAGGATTTTACTCATAAGTTTTTGGTTGGCTCTGTCACTATAGGACATGAAATAACACAACATGGACAAGCTGCTCTTTCAAGGTAAATAGAGAGTTTTTAATTTCTGACTCTAATATTTATAGATTTCCAAAAGTGACAGTGGATTGGAGGGTGAAAGTGCCACCTCTCCAATGACAAACCAATAGTCTGTCAGATTTCTCCTTCTCCATGAAAGAATACAAAACAATAAGTTATTTACATAAAATGTGTGAGAAAATTTGTTATAAGACTGTGAACATCAGAAGGCTTAGAAAATCTTAAAAAAATTAGGGTGACAGGCAGTACTATATAATTTTCCTAGCCCATTCTGAGGTGGATGCCACTTCCTCCTCCATTTCCTGTACCCTGGGTACTGGTCATGTACCCTGGGAGCAGGTCCCCTTTACTGCTGCACTGACAAGGGTGACAGAAACCACCCTTTGCCCTTCATTGCTTCCTGCACAGCAGCCACACCCCGCTGGGCATGGCAGAGACCTGGGCACAGGGAACCCACGTGTTTTTTCCAGGGTGATGTTTCTGGTTGTCTGAGTTGGATGTTCTGAAGGAGCCTTCCCTCATGGAGGTGAAAGTAGAGGGGGAACAACCTCCAGCGCAGAACTTCACTGGTTTCTGGAAGGGAGTGCATGGCATGGCTGCTTGAGACAGCAGTGGTGCTGCTTGCTGACTCAGAGAGAAGCCCTCCCCTCTCACACACACAGTTGTTCTCTTTGGAGATTTTCCTTCCCTGTCCAGTGCATTTAAACAGTGTCCTGTTGTAAAGGTGAATTCTAGTTTTTGTTTCAGGTCCACTTGGATCTTTTAGCATTGCATCATTATGAAAATCTCACTTGGTCTTTGGGGTTTTTTTTTTAGTTGGCTGGTTGGTTTTTGTGGTTTGCTTCGGTTTTTTAGGTAGGAGTTATGTAATTTCCCTTCCTACTGTATAAACAGGTTGGGTTGGTTTCAATAGTGCTTTGTAATTGCATTAGCCCAGGAAAAAAATGCTGACAGTGTAGGGAATACATATTTTTACAGCTAATGACCTTTGTGAAGTCTTGCGTAACTGTTTGCCGTGAAACCTGTTTAGGATGGCTCTCCAGGATGCCTGTGGAAAGTGTTTGCCCAGGGGAAGTTGCACCTAGCTGGAAGTCTGGCACTGTTAACCTCATGGCAAACCAGAACAATGTCACTGCTTATTGTGTGTGGCAAGTATTGCAGAATTCTGGTGTATCTGGGGACATTCTGTGAGTAGTCCTCTACCAAAAAAACACTTTTCAAATTATATACTTTAGGGTGTTTTTTTCTGAAAGCGTTTTTCCCCTTTTTCCCACGCTTTCAGCTTATTGCCTCTTGTTAAGTCAGATTTCAGTGATGAATGTCATCCTGAATTATACTTTAATGTTTCATCAATTAGTGAAATGCTCCAGAAGGATGAGCAAAATGTAGTCAGGAGTTCAAAGCTAAATGGCCAGACATGAAGAGGAGAATGGAGAGGCAGGACAGCCAGAGTCTTGGTTTTGCTGTTTGTTGAAATCTCTGGACAATTTGCTTCATCTCTCTGTTCTCAATTTTCTTCATCTGAATAATTGCATAACTAAATATTTGCTTGTCTGAAAGGGACAGTATGAAAAATTAAAATCAATGGCTTATACTTGTCAAAACACTTTATTTAATGCTGATCATACAGGAAACACTAAAGTGCAAGAAAAGTTATAGGAGCTTGTAAGGTCCATTTCGTAGGACAATTTAGTGCATTTTATGACCTCTCCCTGGAAGTTCAGAGATCTGTTTACAGTACAGGCTAGCAAAGGCTGATGCTGTGTCTGCAGGGAATGAAAAGCTGCAGTCCTGGTCCTGTGCTCTCACTGCTCCCTGCTACTCTTTTGTTCTTCTGCAGTGTTCAGTGCCTTGCAGCCACTGGGGAGATGACATTTGCTAAACTGTGGGATTTGCCCAGAGAAAAAGAATTATCAGGACAGATGAGGGTTGGGATCTTCCCTCCTCAGGCACGTGAGCAAACTTTTATATCATCAGTTTCGATGATGGCTCTTGATATTTCACCTTAGCAATACTTCACCTAAGCACAGGCTGCAGGAGAAGTCCTGGCACCTCTGGAATGAAGGGCTGAGATCCCACAGGGCTCAGATAGGTCAGAGGGTCCCCTTGCAAGCTTTAGCTTCCTGTCATCGCCCAGGCAGCAACATGTAGTGGCTCAGGAAGCTGTGACACAACCCCAAAAAAAGGTCAGGCAGGCAATGTGGTTGTGATTATTATATCAGGTAAAGTGAACATCACCGTTCCCCTGTGCTGGGCACTGGTGAGGCCACACCTCAAATCCTGTGTTCAGTTTTGGGCCTCTTGTCACAGGAAGGACATTGAGGTGCTGGAACATGTCCAGGGAAGGCAGCTGGGGAAGGCTCTGGAGCACAAGTGTGATGAGGAGCAGCTGAGACAGCTGAGAGTTTACCCTGAAGAAAAGGAGGCCCAGGAGAGACCCTATCACTCTGTACACCTCTCACAGGAGGGTGCACCAGGTGGGGATCAGCCTCTTCTCCCAGGTCAAACAAGAGACAGGACAAGAGGAACTGGCCTCAAGTTGCACCAGGGGAGGTTTAGATTGGACATTGGGAAAAATTTCTTCACAGAGCACCAGAACAGGCTGCCCAGGGAAGTGGTGAAGTCACCACCCCTGCAAGTATTCAAAAGATGTGGTTATGACCCTTGAGGACACTTGACTGCTTAGTGGTGGTGGGACTCGGTTGGCAGCTGGACTTGATCTTAGAGGGCTTTTCCAACCTTAACAATTCTATTATTTTAGCTAAACCTGTTATTAAAAGACTGTCAGAATTATGAATACTATTGCCTGCTTGTGCTAAAAGGTTCCAGTTATGAGTCATGGCTCTGTTTCATCCAGTACATATGAATAACAAAATATTGATCTATGTCCTGAGTAACCTCTACTCTGTTCTCCGAAGCAAGTGTTTCCTTTTAGCACTCTAAAAGGTGTGCAATTAATCAGTCATCATGAACCCAACTAGATAAAAGCAAACTATTCAAGATAAAGTGTCCTAGTGGAAATACAGCATTTTCATTTTACCACAAAGTAACATTACTCCAGTGATAATTGACCTGGCATTGCAACCTCATAGCAGGTCAAGCACAATTCATTTTTAGTGTGACTTTATTATGTGATAGGCCCTTCTTAGGAGTGTAGCTGCCTGGTATGTTTTTTGTCTGTCATTTAAGATGGTACTACCCTGAATGCCTTTCTTTTCTCTCTGTTGGAGGTTACTACCCCAATAGCAGAAAAAGCTAAACAGGATGTGTACCCACAGCTCAGCTTCTCTAGTTTACACCTTGAAATCTGCAATATCAAAGTGTGCTTATCTTATCAGCTTCAGGGTGAAGAGAAATGACCAAAAAAGGGAAGGAAGGAGAACAGCCCTTCTTTTTATTCCTGCTTTTTCTCTGTGTTGTAACTTTTGGTGGCTAAGGCTGGGGCAGTGGTATCTTAGTGGGGTGGGATGGGCAGAGTGCTCTATAAATTATCCCTTTTATTTGTGAGCAAATTTGTATAATTTGCTTTAGCTGGCCTGAAGTATTTTATTTCTATTATCCTTTAACAGCACAGACAAATCAGAACTAAACCAAAACGTTCATAAATCTTGACCAGATATATAGAGACCCCACTTCTCCCTGCAAGTAGACAATATAATTTTTTGGGGAAAAAAAACAACAAACAGAAACAACCAAAGGTGCAGCACAGATTTGTCATTTAAACAGTGCATGCAAAGAATTAAACAATGTAAGTCAAGGAAAATAATAAGTTCCTTTAAGGTGGGTATGAATCAGATGGAGGGAGATGATTATGATGCAAGTAATAACACAAACTGCCTACTTACTAGCAAACTGACATGTTTCCTGTGAGACAGCCTTTAAGCAAGGATGTAGAATAAATTAACTTAGTGGCCTTATCTTTTTTTGTTTAGGGGCGGGGGGAGGGGATAGTAATAGGTGTCCTTTGATGTTACTTTGATAACCAAATAATGTCCTTTGATAATCAAAGAAGACAGCAAAAAAGTGTTATGTGCAATAAAAGATGATACTATCTAAAGGCAGAGACCAAGAAGGTGAATCAATTGAAAGGATGTAAGAAAATATGAAGTCTTGACCAATGCAGAACTAAAACATGTAGTATTTATGACATGCTGGGAAAAGGAAGTAATGGAAAGACACAAAAGGAATTGTGCTGTAGTCAAATTGATGAAGCTGGAAGTAAGATGTGTTAATACATGGAATTAGAGAACAAGATTGTATCTGCTGAACGGGGGAAAAAATGATGGCAGCAGCTTGTCCACAAGATTTTTCTGTAATACAGGAAGCAAACACTCCACAATTTAAACCTTACCATAAAGCTCCACAACAATTATTTAAAATAAAAAATAAAGATAATAATAAAATGAATATAATAGAATCAGTTGCCTTTCTCTGTAGGTGTAAGTCTCTCAGAGCAGTTTAGAAATGTTGGTGTCTCTTCAGACACTCAAAACAACCCTAGTGTTTTGATGGACTTATGTTTTGCATCATGGACTTAAATTGAAGACCACAAAATCTTCCCCTCACTAATTCATATTCAGGTATCTCTGCCCCTGTTATGTTCTGCTGTCTATTTGCTCTCATACAGATGGGAACTGGATGGCCTATTTTGAATATTACAATATTTATGTACGTCCCAAGCATGGCAGTTCCTCTCACCAACCTTCAGTTCCTCCTCTGACACCAGTAACAGTCTGTCACTGCCACAGGGAGTGTTGTTACCTTTAGAAAAAATAAAGATTTTTTTCTCAGGATCTAGTTCGAGACTCTTCCCAGAAATACTTCAAACCTGCCTGCACTGGCACAAATATAACCCTCTTATTTTTTTTCTTTTTTCCCAATTGTTTCTTCAAGGTCACAGGTGAGATATACATATACTGAAAAAACCTCACATGCTATTCTTTCTTTCCAGAGAGGGAAAAGATCAAGCCAGATGCTGACTCTTATGTTTCCACTGCTTATCTCTTATATTTGCTATCTCTTTTATTTGTTAATGGTTATAAAACTATCAAATAATTGATGCTGAGTCGAACACACCATAAAACTATCAAATGCTTCAACGCTGAGCAGAACACAGCATATAAACATCAAAGGCTGGTCAGTCTGGAAACACAGAGTAGGAAATTATGACACTTGTTTTATGTGCTTTAGAAATGCACTATACCCTGTGGAACTTCCTGGATGGAAAAAGCTCCCTGTGTGGCTGCTGTGCCACCAGCTGAGAACAGCCCTGGGAGAGGGCAGGCTCAAGAGCCAGAGCAAAGCTCATCCTGGGATTTCCAACATCCCCAGGGGTGGTTTTCTCACCCATTGTCCCTCTCTGGCCATTGTGACTTCAGGCAGAGAATTCAGGAAGATATTTCAGAAGAGGCAGACTTTGCTGTCTGGCGGTTGTTCTCTTTGGGTGTGACAGGGGAAGGTGCAGTGCAGCGATGCTGAACGAGCACTTGGGGACTCTGGACCACATCTCCCTCTTCTTTAGCTCAGGCCTTCTCAGGGAATTCTGTTCCCATGGAAACCTCTCAAAAACCTGCCGGCACCACCATGGGGACAGTGCTGGGTGCTGGGAGCAGCCATCAGCCAGAGGGAAGGGGGTGGGAGAGGAGATTCCCTGGGCTCGTGTTGGGAATGTCACCTGTGCTTCCATTGCCCTGGGGAGGAATACACTGGACTGGGCATGGGGGAACTAGGGAGAGCAGGGGAGGCAACACAGCCTGGGAGATGGGTTTGACCCTTAAACAGTGTCAGTAATGTATTGTACTGGATGTGGAGGTCTGTCAGAACCCAGGACATCCCTCTGACTGCCCTGGAGGACTCGAGACCCTGGCAGGGGGCTCAGAGACCTTGGCACGGAGTCAAAGACACCTGTGCCTTCAATTTTAACCCATGGAAACAATTACCAGCTTTGTGTGAGGAGTTACAAGCCACTAGAGTTTGAGTAGAATGATAGTTAATTTGTCACAGGGTGAAAAAGTAGAATTTTGGGGTTTTTAGAATGGGGATTCAAGAAGCAAGATGGAGGAATTTGGGTGTATCCTGTCCTTCTTCTTCTTCTTGTCCCTCTTCTTCTGCTGTGATGCTGGCACTTCTGGATTGGTTTAGGATAGACACAGACTGTCTAACATAGGTGATAGGTATTGGAAAATTATTGTAAATAAAGTACACGTAGTTCTGAGTATAAAAAACTAACACCACCCCAAGGGCAATCACTGTGCCACAGACTGACCTGCTGGACAGATCTCAGCAGGTCAAAGAAAGAATGTGATAGATAAGAGAAAATAAACAACCTTGAAAAGCAGAATCTTGGCTTCTTCTGGGAGTAAAAAAGACTTTCTAATACCTCGGGAGCCATTTCAACCACAGAAACCCGAGAGAGGTCAGGCACCCAGTTAGAATCCCTTGTACTTGGAAATGCTGAGGGCAGGCAGCACAAATGAGGGCTATATTAATAGGAGCAAATAAAGCCAGACAAATAATGTTTGACACTTCCCTGCATCCTCTGCTCAGCTCACTCGGTGCATTTCCTCATTCAGAGTGCTTATTGTTAGGGATACACGGGGAGCAATCACGGCACAAAATGCTCCAGGTAAAATACAGTGATAAAGGCAAACTGTTCAACAATTTGAGTGCATTTTTTAAGCACTAATAAATTCGTAAGCACTGGTGAAGACATAATCTTTTAACAAAGCGAGGCAAGTAAACAAATACAAGAGCTAGGTTTGTAGTTAGCCTCCGGGAAGAAATGAGAAACAACCAAATGGATAAAATAACCCTTTAAGTTAAAGAGCCTGCAGGGACCATTTAAATTCAAGCCAACACAGATGCCAGCTTCAGTTTTGAAAGACCAGGAGGGATGCTTAGAAATGCAAACCTTTTTTTTTTTTTTTTTGAACACACATTATAATATTCAGAATAATTCATTAAAAAAGCTCCTTTTCTGAAGATCTTCAGGTTCTTAATTGCCTCTAAAGCAAGTGAGGCTGTTTAAGGAAAAATCAAGAGGCAAAAGCAGAGAAAAAGAAGACAGTAAAAATGCACCCTTTAAAAATGCAAAAGAAGCCCATCCTTCCAAGAAAAAAAAACAAACAAAACAAACCAACAAACAGCTAACACAAATGTTATATTGCATGCAAAACAAAGAGATTCTCTGATATATGAATCAAAATATAGTTCTACTTATTTTATAAATGTAACTTTCAAAACAGAAAGATGCCCTAATGTTTTGGGATTTGTTGTTGTTATTATCACTGCTGATATGGGCAGAAGGATTTTTTTATTAAAAATGTTTCTGTTTTTTTTTACATTAAGAATTGGCAGTCTACAAAAAAGACTCCTTCAGATTTTCAAATGTATGTCAGGAGTTCACGGCAAATACTGTTTTAAAGTCCTTTTTCTTCTAAGAATTAGTCAACACTTTTGTCACTTCATAGTGACACCCTAATTATACTATCTTGTGCTCGTATAACAGCATTCAGACAAAAAGCTACAGTGATGCAAATGCTCCTCCTCCCCCTCGAGTGCCTTCAAAAAAGACAATTATGGGAAAGACTAAAGACAGGGGAAAAGCAGCATTTATAGTAAAAAATATATGTAAAAAGGCAGGCTTTAGCTATGCTATAAAATATTCATATATAAATAAATACATATAAAAGTCCAGAGTGTTTTTATGATTCTCAAATTATTCAAACAGCGTTTCCAGCATGAGCTGCTTCTGTCATGAACAACACCAAAACGTAAAAGGTGGCAGTTACAGCTGTCTTCCAGAGTAACTTTTTTATATGGAAAAAAAAAAGGGGGGGTTTTGTGATTTTTCAGAGACGTAGAGAGGGGCTTTTTTCAGCTAAAACCAGAAGTCAGAAAGTAGAATCAAACGTGAAGTAAATGAAAGGTTAAAAAAAAATGTGGGGCACCAACAGTAAAAGAAAATTAATATAATGGATGGAAAAGTGGAACCAAGCATGCAAAAAAAAACAAACAAAAACAAAAGCTGAAGTGATTTCATTTTTTTCTCCCTTTTTTTTCGCTTTTTGTTTCTCTTCCTTTCTGATGGGATTAGTCTTCCTAAGTATTCCATTTATTTTACCAGGCAAAATCAAACACAAAGAGAGCGCAGGGCAGTCAGGAATGTAACACTTTCACACTGAAATCTGATACCACCAAGCTGGATGAAGGAGGCTCCGTAATGCACTTTTTGGTCAAAGGAGGACTGATTAGCAAAATGAACTCTGAATCACATCTC
Organism: Geospiza fortis; assembly: GCF_000277835.1. Classification (NCBI taxonomy): domain Eukaryota; kingdom Metazoa; phylum Chordata; class Aves; order Passeriformes; family Thraupidae; genus Geospiza; species Geospiza fortis. Next base: position 952,211 of record NW_005054513.1, read on the forward strand.
ATTGTGCAGGGTTCAGGGACAGAAAAAAAAAAAAAAAAAAAAAAAAAAAAAGAAAACCCATCACAAGGGCTGGTAACTACCAGCTTGGTGGAGAAGAAGAACAGAATATAAAGAAGAATAAAAGAAGAATATAAGAAGAACAGAAGATAAAATATCCATGTTGACCATGTGAATTAATTAAGCAAGTGTCCACATTTTTCCGCTGTTTTATTTTTTTTTCCACATACACAAAACCTCGTGGCGAGCTCAGTGCGCTGCCCGGGGTTCAATAATACAGAGAGAGAGAGAAGCAGCCCAGACAAAAACCTCCCCCAGCCTGCCAAAGCACTCTCATCCTCTAGGAAAACAAATGGCACAGCCTGAAACCAAAGGACTGGAGGCAAATCCTTCCCCCCGCCCCTGCGCACCCAGACACAGCCTCGGGCTGGCAATCCAGCCATGGAAAAGGTGCAATCCATGGAATAACAATGCCGCTATCTGCCTCTGGTGCCGATAATGAGATGGGAGCCTTTCTGGGAATCCTGATTTCCGATCCGGGTAAACAATGATATTCCCACCTCAGCGATCCATTGACGAGCTGCTGGCCTAAAAGAAAATGAGCGTCTCTGCTGCGTTTTTGGAAATCTACACGGGATAAAAATAACCCGCTAAAAACGCAGGGAGTGGTTTCCCCACCACGTGTCACAGCAAAGCGGAGCAGAATAAGGACGTGGGGATAACCCAGCACCTCATTGCCATCCGCCAGCTCCCTGTCCCTCCTCCCCACACCGAGGGAAAGGAGCATCAACTAGGGGGTCAAGGATGCAGCCTTGCTCCGCCACCAAGGGAAACACGCCAGTGCCTGCCGCATGGATTTCCATCTATTAACGGGGATCGCCGTGCTTTCGGGCTGCCACTCAAGGTTTGTCTGCAGGAACACACCCTCCAGCCCCTCGTCGTCATTGGCGGCAGGTACAACGGCATCTCTCCCCC
>NW_005054513.1:953368-957587 GCF_000277835.1 Geospiza fortis
CACCACAGGGGGGTCTGCTGCCATCAGCCTCCTCCACGCAGCTGGCAACAACAGGAACTCCAGGCATTTGCTCTTTACAGCATCATTAGCACCAGATAACAGGAGCAGAGGCAGGGCTGGGTTGGTTTTTTTTGTCTTTTCCCGCCCCTCCCTTTTTTCCCCATTCTTTCTGGTGTTACTGCCCAGAACATCAGGAGAAGAGAGGATCAAAACGTGAAAAAAAAAAGAGGTCGGCGGTCGAAATGTACAGGAAGACAACAAAAGAAGAAAGAGACAGAGGAGGAGGTGGCATAAAGAATTAATTTTTGTTTTTCACTTCATTTCTGCTATATGGAGTGTTTCTCTAGAAAGATTTAGTATATTGCCTACATGCACCCCTGTCTCCCAGTGGAAAACTGCTGCACTGGAACATACTCGTGTCTCAAAAAAAAAAAAAAAAGATGAAGTAGTTTTATTAATTAGATTCATATTTCACAGTGCAATAAACCTATTTAATCCATTTAGGTTATGTATAATCATGGAAATGCTGAAAGTAGCCCAGGCTGGGTGTATGCCTTGATTCCATTTGCCTGCTTCATCACACGGTGCTGCTTATTCGCTGTCTTGGCCTGGGTGGAGCCCTGTGAGAACTGGTTCTTTCACCAACTTCTCAGTTTTGCTGCTTGTGAAATGTATGTAACTCATCATACATACACATTTACTTTCTAAATATACCTCTGTGCCCTTTGTTATTCATCCTAACCCGGCAAGAACTTCCTTGATTTGTCAGACTGGCAATGTGAACCTTATGTCTAATTGCTATTTCTCGTGTTTACAAACTTTCCCAGACAACTTTTGTGAGTCAGAGCCGGCTATGAAACACAGCCCAGTGCAGTTCTGCTGAGCTACTGGTGCTAGACCTGGCCAAGGGTTCTGATCGGGACAGAGAAAACACAAAGCAGATCAAGAGGAATGTGGACTTTTGTTGGGTAGTGGGGTTATCCATTAAGAGAGTGCTCCAGCGGTTTTTGCATAAATGCATCTTATTAAGCGCAGAATCTTACAGGCTTGTTTGCTTCTCACGAAACAGTCTTTTCATGTTGGGGAAAAATGCTGGAGGAGAGATAGCTGCTGGTGGTGTTTCGCAGCTCCTTGTTTGTTGTGGTTTGTCGGGTCACTCGAACAACAAGGAACCTTTCTGTCTATTGTCAAAGTAACTTCAATTACAAAAGGACTTGCTATGAGGAAATGAGGGCTAATGTTTGGGCAGAGATTGCTGAAATGACCAACTAAACTCATCTTTGCTCAAAACCTCCTGTTCTTCATGAGTTTCAGGACCTGGATAATTCCTACTGAGCATAAGGATAAGAATTCAGCTTATATTAGGAAAATATACAAATTTACTGACTGATAGTTAGACCTGGCCAATGTAGCTTCTGTACAGTGTCAGAAAAGTGGGAATAAGGTACTTCAGGCACAAAGAGAAGGAATGTGTCTCACTAAGTTGACAGTACAACTTGTTTTGTTTATTCAGTATATTCATCAGCGGGTAGGAAAGGGATGGAGCACCTCTCCTGTTAGGAAAGGCTGAGAGAATTGGGACTGTTTAGCCTGGAGAAGAGAAGACTTTGGGGTGACCTAATTGTGGCCTTCCAGAACCTGAAGGGAGCCCAAAGGAAGGACTATTTACAAGGGCCTGGAGTGGCAGGGCAAGGAGCAATGGCTTCAAATGACAGAGAGTAGGTTTAGATTAGAGAGCAGGAACAAATTCTTTACTGTGAGGGTGGTGGGGCTCTGAATAGGAAACCTCTGACTTGGAAAAACTGCTCCATGAAACTTAACTACTTTGATAATCTCTGTTAAATGCTTTCATCCTTCATCTGTTGAAACAGAGTTTTACTTCAGTGATCAAAACATCTGAGTAATTAATGAATATATTGTCATTGTTTCAGACTTTTTGGATTTGACCAGCCTGATAATATTTTGTCATTAATTTGCTCATTATTCTGACTAAGATTTCGTGGTTATCTGTGATCACCCATACTTCCTCCTCTCATGGTGTACTGAAGTGATATTGCAGTACATGTGCCCACACGCATGCTTTTGAGCAGTTTCATTTCTTGCATCAGCTCCATGATGATTTTCCAACAGAGTTCAGCTATAGGCCATAATTTGCCATAATAATAATAATAATAATAATAATAAATTTCAGGGTCAGAGAGTTAGATGAGTCTGGAGTACAGGACTCAACGTTTTGAGTGCTTGACACCAAAGTACAAAGCCAGGGGAGGAGATCTGTGATGGATCTGAAACCTGACATATTGTGAGAGAGCAGGAGTGCAAATGAAATTTTCTAGCAGCAGAGAGCATCCATTCCTGGATGTAGGTGTAGGTGCCTGTGTACCTGAAGTCCTGACATTAATATATTCTGATTTTCACACTTTCTTTTGTTTCCCAGTTATTAGAAAGGCTGATTTGGGAAGGCAGTTCTTTGCAACAGCTATGTCTCTGGTTAGAGCAGTAAATGTTGGTGAGGGCAGTTCATGAGAGGGAGCAGGTTAAATTAACCATGCAGCAAAATGTATAACAGTGCAGAAGTCAATGGAGGCACTTTGCATGTACAGCTGTGCTGCTGACAGCACATCTCTCACCATTATTTATAAATGATGTGGAAGATTCCCCTCCAGCAGCTTATTGATTTAACAGCCTATAAGCACACACAATATAACACATTCTGTTGTTCTCAGCCCACCATCAGAGCAAGTTCAAGGACACAAACCCCAGGTATTACCAGCTAGGTTACACCAGTGAATTTATACTGTAGCCACTAGTAAACTTCATTCTACTCAACTTTGTGCAAGACCAGAGAGTCACTTGGAGAAGCCCAGAGTCACATAGAAAGTGCCATGGCAGAGCAATAGTCTGGGTGCCTGACCACTGCCCATAGCCACCAAACAACAGATGAGCAAAGTCAGACCAGCCTTTAACCCTGCTTGATAGGCACTGGTTTTTAGGCGGTGTGGTGGGACCAGAAAGAGCATCATGTACACCTACAGGCCAACCAAGGAGCACCAGAACTAGGACAACTTGTATTCCTGCATATTTGTCCTGTGCATGACTGATGTGGGCGCTTTTCCTGCTGTTGGAGAGTCCTGCCCTTTGTCTCTCTTCTTTCCCAGGTAAACTCAAGTGTATTGTGAGGCCTGAGCCCTCACAGCACTCTCAGAAGTTAATTGTTAGAGTCTCTATATGTTGCAATGACACTTAAACTACCTGCTTTGTCTTGGAGACCTCTACATCTATCTGTGAAATTAAACTGGTTAGCATGTTCTGTCTGAGCTACTGAGGAGCAGGGAGGACTCACAGGTAGAGGTATACAGAAATTCAAAGCATAATAAAAAAAGGCTTGTTTCTGTGGAAGAACAGCAAAAAATGGGCAAGTTAGGTCAGTAAGTCCCTGAATTCAAGTCTCTTTTTATGGTAAAAAAGGTGCCAAAATCACCAAGCTGTCCCAATGTACATATTGGTGAGGTCAAATGGAGGGAAGGATGTTTCTGGCAATTTGAGAATTTCCCATGACATTGAGACAACAGCATATATATTTTCATTCTGAACTTACACTAGGATAATGTGGTCAAAAACAGAAACACAAATTTGAAAAAAACCCACACAAATGGATATGAAATAATATAATTTTACATTTTATGCATATACACCTGCAGATAGATGCGTTACTAGGAGTTTCATTCTCTTGTGATTAGTTTGGAGGAGTTAATTTATCTTTGCTTACAGATGGAATTAAGATTATCAAGTTAAAAGCAAGGGAAATGCAAAATCTTTTTGTATAATTCGGTTTAACAAAACTAACTTCTAGATTTACAAAATATTTCACTTCAAAACCACTCTTATAGATGATCCCATCTCTTGATTAAGATAGTGTGTCTCATTTTACAGGGTTTCTTTTACAATAGTAGAATTTTAAAGGGTAAGGATGGTGTTAGTTCAGCTGTTAAAATTTTAGAGTCTATATTTCTAAATGTGTGAGTGTTTTAATCAAGGTCAGAAACAGGAATTGGCAACCTTGAACTATCAGCAGGTACATTGAGTTTGAGAATCTAGTTTATAAGCTCTTGGAATAGTAGTAAATAAGATGGCAAATGCAGTCCCAATCCCAAATTTTTGAAAAAAATTCCCAGCAATGACCTTTGATTGCTTGTTCTGCAGTCATTGTTTCCTGCTG
>NW_005054513.1:957646-967596 GCF_000277835.1 Geospiza fortis
GCAGGAATGAGGGATATCAACTGATCCTACAAAGTCAGTCTCCCAAACCAGCTGCAGCAGCACCAATTCTATATTTATTTTGTTATGTCACAGACTTCACAAGCTCTCACAAAATTACTCAGAACTGGTTGTTTGCATAAGTAAATCAAACTTTGCTCGTTGCGACACAGAGGCAGAAAGGCCTGAGATTTCAGAAGGCAAATTTCATTTATACAAGTTTATAAAAAACCGAAAAAACCACAATGTGGATATAAAGCATAACTGCAGATGGCCATTAGGGAAGCATCTGGTGATACTTCTGGTTTCTGAAAGCAGATGAGGCTTTGTGGTAGGTTTCACATCAGGCTAAATTGTATCTTTTTTGAAGAATGAAGTGCTGTGGTTGCATAGAAATGGCATTTTGGTTCCTGAGGATCCTCACCTCATCCAGGGTGGCACTGTTGACTAATAGCTGAATAAAATTCCTGAATAAAAGTTTTAGTCCTCAGGTTTCAGGTTTAGATGCCTGATGATGCTGCCTGAGTGTTTGTCACATATGTGACAGCTCCATTTTAGCAGTTACTATTTATGCACAGATACATTTTTTAAATACAAAAATCTCAGTGTATACACATGAATGGCTGCCAAAATGAACTTGGCACAATTCTGCTGTCAATTGCATTATCTGGATCTTTTCCCTTAGCCTGTACCCCTTGGCACACTCTGCACAGGCTTCTAACAGAAGACTATTAAATGTAATTAATAAGAGCCTGCTAGCAAATCTATTCAGCTGTAAAATACTGGAAAAGAATTCAGCTCGCTTACAAAAGGACATGATTGTAAATTGAGAATTTGGAGTCATATTCCCATCTGGGAATTTAAAAGCATATACTCCATTTATTTTTTCACTACTCCTATTTTTTGTTGTCCACAGTGAGAACTGGTCCATTGCTAAAGGCAGATAGCAGATGGTAAACCTCCTCTGCCATATGACTCTGCTATTATTCCATTCCTCTGCATACCTAATCTAATAAATTGAGTGTAATTGACTGTAAGTGTTCACCCTACATGTGAACACATCCCAGTATGTTACAGCTTTAACAGGAAGACTGAGCATGGAGTTCAGTCTTCCTGAAGCTGATGATGCTCTTCCCATGTCTATTTATTTACAGATCTAGAGCAGCCAGGTTAGTTTACATGTGAGATTCAATGGGGAAAGTAAGCTTCTCAGCACTGGGAAGACCCCACTTCCATCAGCTCTTCCAATCCCAAATTAAACAATTTATCAGACATACCCAGTTCTCAGGTTGAAAAACACAGCAAGCAAGCAAATTGTATCATTGAAAAGAACCTTGGGATTAATTCATACAACTCATTTAATTTCATTGGGATGCAGCAGATCTCTGTGATATCACTTTGTTGACTCTCAGAGAGGGGTAAGGTCTGTTCACAGAGTGCAGGGGCCAATGAAAAAATTGGAATTGAGATCCACCTTCCAGCCTGTAATGCTGCTCTGCCCAGAGAGGGATGCTAGGCCAAAGTTCCCAAAGCTAGCATCCCTCTTTGGAGAGCTCCCAAAGCTAGCATCCCTCTTTGGAGAGCTTGCAGCTGCACAATAATCTGTTCATTACCCAACCTTCAGTTATATAACCAATGCATTTCTGTATGTGCTCTGGTTAGTGACTAGTCCGTCATACAAAAGCAGTCTGACACCATAAGGTCCCTTCCCAGCCCTGTGATTTCTGCCATGCTAATCAGTCCTAGGTTACCTTGGGGCAATTCTACTCCTTTCTCCCCCACCTCCCGGCCCAGAGGTGATTCATCTTTGTTGACATTAGCGAGTTTCTGTCATTCCTGTGTTATCTCGCTGTGATTCTCCACTTTGAGGTCCACAGTTTTCAACTTGAAACATAATGACCCGAACACTTCCTTGGTTTTGACGTTTTAATTTTATTTCATTCTTCAGCACTGCCTTGCTGGCTTTCAAAAGAGGTTAACTTGCATGGTTTGCAGCCTTTAAATCAGTGTCACCATGCAGGAAAACATGTAGGCTTATGTTTAGTTTTAAGCTCAAACTTCAATTCAAGTGCTTTTAGTGAAATTCAAGTACATGCTGAAGTGCGTTTCTGAGTGAGGGCACTTTCCTCAACCAAAACTCATTTTTCTCAGGGTTAAAGTGTGCAGTTCCAGGCTGATCATCACCTGTATCCTAACCAGCACTGATTCTCTTTACAGTCCTGATTTATTTGAGCAGTATTTAGATTAATTCTCTTGCAGGCCTAGTTTAGATGATGGTGCTATTTTGTTAGGGTTTGTGCTAATGTAAAACCTATCCTTGTATTCTTAGAGCTGCAGCACCATTATTAGAGTACTCTGAAACATTCCCCTTCAAACAAATTGATAAATACATTGACGAACATATTGAAAAATACAGCTGTCCTGAGAACAATATCAGAAGAAAATAAACTTTCTTTTCTTTGTGTAAGAACATAACAGATTTGTTGAAAATTCCTGTTTTTTTCTTTGTCCAGATAGCTGAATACTCTCTTCATCTCTCCCGCCTCTCAACCCACAGCTCTGCAGTGGGACCTTGTGGGCCTGGGATTTTATTTAAAATGTTTTGCCTTGGCACTGCTTTTCACCTCCAGCAGTTTGCAGACATTTCTATTGCAGATTTGGCTGTCCCTGCTCCAGTGGTGGCACAAGCCCAACCTTGGAATATTCTGCATTTGCTTATTATTTGGGAGCCTGCCAGTGTGTTTCTCTGGCATGCAAGCTGCACAAGCAAAACCAGAATACAGCTTTATGAAATTGAGTTAATTAAATCGTATGCATTTAATCCAAGTTTATTAGCGGGGGGGGGGGGCCCTTTTCTAGCCCATGGGCTTTCCCTTTGTTAAATTGCAAAGAGCTGTTGTAACAATGGCAATAGAACTTTGTGGAATGGTTATACACTGTTTTGAATTCAGGGTGTTTTATACAGGTCACTATCAGCACACACTTGGCATAGGAAACAAAAGTCACCAACAGCCACCTGTGTCATATTGAACACACTGACTTTTTTTTTGGTAAGTTATCACAAACAGATAAAGTATTCTTTCTTTTCTCAGCAGTTCATTTTACAGAGGTATGTTAGGAAAGGTAGGTCCTGAGGAATGATCTTAATGGACATAAGAATCCTGTCAGGAAGGATTTTCTCTGCGTGTGAGCAGCCTTTGCTGGGTTAATTTATGTAATTGGTGAGGGCAGCCACTCCAAAAGCACTGCAGAAGTTACCATGTCAGCACTTGCTGGGATTTCTGGGGATATATCCCATGGCTATTTCACTCCATCAAGGTGAATTACATTGGGATCCCAGTGAACTGTGGGAAGAGGTTTCCTTCGGAACAACTCCAGAAGACTGTCTACACTGAAGTTGTTTTGTGCTCTTCCAAATCCCAAAGGGGCGCCTTGTTCTGCTGATGGGTTTTTTTTTTTTTTTTTTTTGCCTGGGCCTTGGGGCAGGTTAGTGAACTGTGGCTGAGAGCAGCATCATTCAGGTGATGGAATACTGCCTGGGAAATTGTTCAGGGAAAACACCTGAGAAAGCCTCATGTTATTTCAGTGTAATTCATCCAGGTAATTCTTGCATTTGTGTTTCTGCAAGGAAGGACCTTGAGACGCTGGAGCGCGTCCAGAGGAGGCACCCTGTGAGGAATGTTTGAAGAAGCTGGGGTTGTTTATCCTGGAGAAGAGGAGGCCCAGAGGTGACCTTAACACTCTCTACAACTTCCTGAAGGGAGGTTGTAGTCAGGGGGTGGTCGGTCTCTTTCTCCAAGCAGCAACTGATAGAACCAGAGGTCACAGTCTCAAGCTATGTCAGGGAAGGGATAGGTTGGATATTAGGAAAAAAAAAATTCACTGAAAGAATAATAAAGTACTGGAATGCTCTTCCCAGAGAGGTAGTGGAATCACCATCTCTGGATATGTTTAAAAAAGACTGGACATGGCACTTGGTGCTGTAGGCTAGTTGAGGTGTTAGGGCATGGGCTGGACTCGGTGATCTTAGAGGTCTCTTCCAACCTCATTATTCTGTGTTCTATGACATATCCTGGCAGGCCTTGCTGTTGGGGAAGATGAAACAGGAAAGCCTTATAAATATGATTTCCTGGCAAAAGATTTTGAGAATATAGAAACTATAAGCGAGATTGAAATGAAAGCAAGCTTTGAGATACTTTAGTTACTGAACAACTGGAAGACAACGGTGTGGCTGGCTGAAGGGAATCTTTTTTTGATGAAACAATACTCTCTGGCTGCAGACAGGGCTAAGGGTCAGAGCAGACCCTACTAGCTTGGCAGAAAGGGTCTAAAGAGTAGTTTTTAGGGTTTAAAATGTAACACAGTACGGTGATGTAGTGATTCTTATAGGCTGTATGTAAATGCTATAAGATTTGTATATTGTACTAGATTGGTTAGTGAGAATCAGAATATTCAGCACAGAAGAAGATTTATTGTACTGTAACAGGAACTTCGCTCTTTTACCCTTCTACTTTCTTACCCCTTTTATTCTCTTATGCTTTTGCCCTCTTACACTTCTGCTCTCTTATCCTTCTACTCTCTTATCCCTTTTACTCTCTTACCCTCTCATCCTCTCTACCCCTCTCCTCTCTGGGGCCTGCTCTGAGCTGTGGCTGGCAGCTCCCAGCAGGGCCCTGCACCCAGGCCCTTTGCAATAAACTGCAAGTTCCACAACCTGGCTGCAGAGATCTCTCGTCTCCGTCCGCCCCAGCCGTACTAGCCCCGATGCTCCTACACCTTGCCACTGGGGAATGAACAGGAATGAACATCCCCAACAGGAGGCCGTGGGGCATGGCATGGAAGGAAGCAGGCAAGGAAGAAGAACAACAGGAGGGAAATACAGCTGTTGAAAATGCATGCCAGTATTGGGCAGGGTGATAGCTGACCCACCAACCATGCTCAGCAAAGTGTGTGTTTGGGTTAACCTCTCCTTGAAAATCAGGGAATCACGGTTTCATTTGCACCAATGCATGCCTTTGATATCAGAAGAATGTATACATAAGCCCAGTTCTGACCTGAGTGTTAACAGACACTGCATTCCAAGGAGAAATGCAAGGCTCAGATCAGGCCTAGTGTTGCTTAGTAACCTCTAATCAGGAGCCCAGACACAAATCAGAAGCCCTTCTGCCTGTTTGTCTTTTTTGCCTTACATGATACTAAGTGAACAGACCTTGTTTTGTAATAAAATGTAGCTATTCCTCATATTTTTTATCTAGGATTTTGTAGTAATGGCACTCACAGCACTTTGCAAGGAGGCCAGAACAATTGATCTAATTCATTAAAAAATTACTTATTACACATTCCTTGATTAGAGAGGGAGGGATGAAGGAATTCTCATATCACCAGTTTCAAGAAAATCAAAGACAATTCTGACTTTTACCCACAAGGGAAATGATTCTGCCTTTCATTCCCATCTAGGGTTCTCCTAATCTCTTTCCCATACCTGTGCATGGCAGCGTAATGTATCTGTGCTGGGATGAGTGTCAGTTGGTCTGGTAGATTTCAACTAAACATTCAGTCTCACTGGGGTTTTTTTCCAAAATTCATGTTTTGGTTGGGTTGTTTTTTGTTGTTGGTTTTTTTTTTTTCATTTAAGGGTTCTGACTTGTTTGCAAAGAGGATATGAAGAACAGTCCCTGTGAATCTCATAGTAGTGTGAATTTCTAGAGCAGTAAAATGTAAAATTTTGCAATGTTAATTGCAAAATTAAATCTTGGTCGCCTCACAAAACTGCCTTTTCTTACCTGCAAGTAAGTGCAGGAATTGGAGGGAGAAGTAGAAGAGCCTCTCTCTTCATTACAGCAGTGCCAGGATCTTGTGTCAGTGACAGACAAAATTTTGAAGCATACAGATAAGGATTATTCTTCTTAATCCCTGCCTAACCAACTTCCATACAGAAGAAGACAAGAAAAATGATCAAAAAATGAGCAGCTGTGACCCCAAACCTGTCATGCTGCAGTTGTGCTGGATTTCAGCTCAGTTGCATGCAACAGATCTCTGCTCAGCAGCTTTCCCATCATCCTACCCTGCTCAAGAGGTAGCCAAGGAAAATGATTTACAGCAGTGGACATCCCCATTAAAGAAGAAAAAGGAATGACACAGGCTTTATTTTGTAATATTATGTCCCAATCTCTTTGTCTTCTTTGGAATGTAGGTATTGTGTAAGTGTTGGGGACAGAAAGGAAGATTTGGCGTTTGTTCTTACATTTCAGATTCAAATCTTTCAAAATGAATGTGTAAACACACACCTCAGTTGCACATAATGAGGAATTCCCACTAACACCCAGATGGATGAAGTATTCCATGAACTTGTCCGGGAGACAAATTGCCTGAATACTTAAGAAAGTTTAAACCTTAACAGACACTTATCTAAGCAAGAAAGAAAAGAAAACAAAACTCAAAGCTTCATTGCTGTCTCAGTTTAGGGCAAGTTTGGCAGAAAACTTCAAAAGGGGTTTCTCTAGAAAGCAAATGCAAGTGGTTCTTCTCCCAACTGGTTTGGGAAAAGATTTTCTTGGAGAAAAGTGGAAAAAAACTTCATTTAACTTCATTGGCAAAGCATTCACCAGCACACACAAAAAGATCAATATTAAACAATAAAACTTCTTGCCCCTCAGAAGAAGTGACAGACTCAGGAAGTCCCTTTGTGGGCTGTAGCTCAGCTCACTCAGTCTCTGATCAGTCCCTCTTGTGCTGGAAATGCCACAGCCCAGCCTGGCCTGGTGAGCCACAGGTGTGAACTGCCAGTGCTCTGCTGGGTGTTCAGTGCAGAGCAGGTTTGAACAGGTCCAAGAGAAAGAAAAACCACAGTCCAGGGAACTTCTCTGCCTCAGCTAGCTAAACTAACTAAATGCAAAAGAGAGCTCTGTCCCCCTGTCTGTCTGTTCTGCAGAAAACACAGCCCAGGAGCAGGATATGGGGGAGTGAGTGCAGTTTCTGAAGACAGTGCATTTCTTCTTCCCCCTCTTTTGCTTTTGGAACCAGTCTTAAAGGTGCAGAACTTAATACCCAGCATAAACAGAACAGAAATTGGGGATATAAGCATCATAAAGTCATCCCAGGACAATTGTTCAAAACTATTTTTGCTGTCAATAGATCCTGAGGTATGAAACTCAGGGTTTATGGCTGATCAATGGATGATAAAAACAGGCCAGGAAGGATTGTGAGAGGGTATGTCACCCTCTTGCTAGCCAAAGCAGGATCAACTATATCACAACCATTTGTCTGACCTGTTTTTTCCATGTTGAGCACATCCCAACACATCTCCTTGCTTTCCATGGAAAACTTTTTCTAGTTCTCAACTTTTACTTGCAGTTCAAGCCTGTTACTGAGTCCAAGCAGAAGAAAATGTTAATTTCCTCATTTGCAGCAGTGTTTCTGCTCACACATGTCCTCTGTGGGCTAAACAGCCTGAATCTTCCAGCCTTTCTCTTCTTGGCCGCGCTTCATCCAGCTGCTGCCATTCATTTCCCTCTCTCTGGGCTCTCCATGTGCTTGTGAGAGTTTGTGTGTCTCCAATGCAGCTGTCCCCAGCCAGGCAGCCAGACTCTGCTGGCAATTACCTTTACATATTTCAGTACCCTGCTGTGCACCTTTGAAGGGACAGCCTGCACTTGCAGTGTGTGCAGGGAACTTTCCTCCCTTTCACTCAATGTCCATGTGAAACTGGAAGTCCAGCTCTCCTGGCACTCCTGATACTGCAGGCACAGGCACATGCAAATACCGACAAGGCATTTAGCAAGCTGGATAAAACAGCAGCTAGGTTTTAACCACGTGGTTCCCCCTCCTATTTAAAGGTCTGTTTTTCTGGCTTGGTTTCAGTGTTACAGCATGACCTTCGTAAAACTGGTCTGGATTTTGGTGGAATCTTAAAAACACACAGTCTTTGCCTAGAGAATACCATGAAAAGGGGCTGATCTTCATTGCATTCACACAGGATGAGAAGCACACAGTTAACCTGAAACAGCCACATCCATGAGCTGCCTGACTCTCGAGATGCCTGAAACCTGCATTCCATCCCAAAGGCTTTGGAAATTTTGGTGATGCTTTGGATAATGATGGATAATGAGGTGATTGGCTCTCGCAATTAAAAGATAACTATAGTGTGAATATTAAGAAAAGCTTTAGTGATGCATAGTTATGTTATTGTAGTTTAGATGTCCTCTGTTCTCTCCATAGTTCCCTTTCCCCCCTTGTATTGCTGCCATCAGACAGCCGGGGCTGTCTAGGACAGGTAAAAAAGAAGGTGTGCACAAATTCCTCTTGCCTGGGGCAGTGGGGAATGGAAAAGCTCAGGGGGTTGCTCAGGGGGTGCAGCATGGCAACCCCTGCCCTCCAATCGAGTCACAAGGAAGCAGTCTCCACTGATAAATGGCAAAGAAGAGCTGACTGACAGACTTTGGGAGGGCTGGGCTGGCTGATGCAACCCCCAGGGGTATAAAAAACTGAGCATCCATCTTGAAGATGAACCAGCTGCATGGGATGCACGGGGCAGTTCCCAGCGCTGCAACTTTTTCCTTATGTAGTCCTTTGTTGTATTTTTGTTAAGGTTTAATAAACCTCTTTAAATTTTCAAAGTGAGCAGTTGCTTCTCACAGTCAGATCCAGCAGCACTTCTGTTGCTACAAGGCTGAATATCAAGGCTGAACATCAAGGCTGAATGAACAGCTCGTGCTGGCGTCCCTGAAACGATGGGGAGAAAGGAAATGAAGTTTATCTGGGGCTGTGAAGTTATGATAAATGAAGTTTATCGGGGGCTATGAAGTTATGATAAATGAAGTTTATCGGGGCTAGAACCGCAGGCGCTCGGTCCCTATAAGCGGGGCAGGGAAGGGCAGCGATGGCACTCGGGAACAGGAGAGGCTGTCCCTGGGAGACACTGACCTCCACCGGTGCCTTTCCCAACTACATCCTGCATTGCCACACTCCTGCCCAGAGTTGCATCAACCATTTCATCGCGCCTGGGATTCCTAATTCTCTCCCGAAGTTTAACTTGAAATGCCGGGAGAACCCGGGATTCAACGGAGCAGTGATTGACGCGTCCTTAGGTTTGCCACAGTGCCTTTGGCTTGCTGTCACCTAAGCAGCCTTGAGAAAAAAAAATATTAATCACAAACTATTACAAGCCCAAACGCAAAAACACCTTTGCCTTTAATAAAGAGCTGTTTTGCCTTTAATAGTTACATTAATAGTAAAAAAGGCCCACGATATTAATTAAAAAAATCATGGCCACATCAAACAAGTGTTTGGACAATGCTCTCATGCATGATGTAATTCTTGGGGCTGTCCTGTGCAGGGTGAGGAGCTGGACTCATGATCCTTGTGGGCTCCTTCCAGCTCAGCATATTCTATAATTATATGATCTTATGCCTTACTCATTAGGCAGAAAACATATTTGTATTTCATAAGAAACTTGCATTTCTTAATAATTGCATATAAGAAATCTGCACTATGGTGATTCAGGAGTGCAATGCTTTTGAGGATTTCAGAGCACTGAATGAACCTATAAAACCATTATGCAAAGCCCTTTTCTACCTTCCTCACAACCTTACTCAGCTGAACCCCTTTGTCAGCACCCATGTTCAAGATGGGCAAATTGTCACCGGTTGGCCACAAGGTTTTCGGGGTGAAGGAAGAGACGAGATGGGCTCCATGATCAGAAGGCTTGATTTATTAAGTTATGATATAAACATCTATTTTAACTATACTAAAAAGAAAAAGAAAAGGAGAGTTTCCAGAAGCTGCTAGCTACCTAAGAATAGAAAGTAAAGAATGATCAACAAACCTTGCTCTCTCGGACTGTGTCCGAGAGAGCTCAGTTCTGAATTGGCTATTATCTCCAAACACTCAATCTGGGCCAATCCAGAACTGACCTGCTGCATTCCACAGAAGCAGATAACCTATTGTTTATGTCT
>NW_005054513.1:967607-971525 GCF_000277835.1 Geospiza fortis
AGCAGGAAAATCCTAAGAGAGGATTTTTCATAAAAGAAATGTCTGTGACAGCAAATAAAGGTGCTTGTGCTTTCACTGCTACCACTCACTCAGGAGAAGCCACAGGCTGCCAAGGCTGTGACTATTGTGCAATGGGAAGCCCTCAGGTACCAGCATGTCCTATTACCCTCACATGAACTCCTGAACTATGTGGGATTTACTGGCACATCACCAGTGAAACAAGCCAAGCGATACTGCTCCTCCTGTGCTCCCCTTTGCCAGCATTTGGTGGTCAGAGCAAAGGGCAACTGAGCCATCTGATATTGTGGAAGCCAAAGGAGGGTTCCTACCAGAAGGCTTCTGTGGGACACTGGAATCATTGTCCTCACATTCTGATGTTCTTCAAGCAGAACAGCATTTCTTTCTGCAGTGACTGTCACTGTAAAGCTGGCAGTTTGAGCAAAAAAGGAAAAGGAAGTAGATCACCTGCATAAAAACCATAGCAACCAAATATCTATTAATACTTCATTTACACAAGTGAGCATTGTCTGTTCCTGTCATCCACGTACACTCCCATTCTCCTGAGATGTACTCGATTTTCTTTACAGGATTTAACTGTCTGTTCTTTGGTGCTTGATCAGGTATTCCCATATTTTTTGTAAGTGCCTCACTGATCCTCTGTTAAGGGGGATCTGGACAAGATAGTTCTGTGAGTAGCAAGACACAGAAAACCTTTCCTTGTGGTATTTTCTGGGGTCCCCTGTGGCAGGAGGGAATGAATCTGACTCCATGTTCTTAGAAGGCTAATTTATTATTTTATGATACTATATTATATTAAAGAATGCTATACTAAAACTATACTAAAGAATAGAGAAAGGACAATTACAGAAGCCTTAATAAGATGCTAACAAATAACTCATGACTCTCCTCAGACTCCAACACAGCTGGACCATGATCGGTCATTAAGTTAAAACAGGAATTCACATGAAAGCATTATATTATATTATATTATATTATATTACATTACATTACATTACATTACATTATAATATATTACAATATATTACATTAAAACTATACTAAAGAATGGAGAAAGGACACTTACGGAGCCTTAACAAGATACTAACAAATAACTCCTGACTCTCTCCTCAGCATCTGACACAGCTGGACCGTGATTGGTCATTAAGTTAAAACAATTCACATGAAACCAATCAAACAACCACCTGTTGGACAAACAATCGCCAAACCACATTCCAAAACAGCAAAACACAGGAGAAGCAAATGAGATTATATTGTTTTCCTTTTTCTCAGCTTCCCAGGAGAGAAATCCTGGGCAAGGGGATTTTTCCAGAAAATATGACAGCGACATTCCCTCTCCCACTTTTCCCCGCCAAGTTTTATGGATCTTCTATATTTTCTGTGTTGGTTTCCTCTTCTTATCCCAACAAGCCAATGTTGCAGTGTTCCCAGGTTCTCTTTTTTTCCTCCTGCTAACCATCTCTGCACTCCATTTTCTCCTGTGCTCTCCTAAGTCAACTAAGACATGTAGCTCCCTCCTGTATTGCCTGAGGCCTCCTGCTACGCTCAGCGTTCATACCTCTTGTATCTCTCTTGTAATGTTCCTATTCCGAGTGTTTTACACGAAACCTAGGTAAGATACCTCATATACCAAGTCTGATTCAAACTCTGGGCATGCTACTCACTCAGCAGCCTGGCATGTCTACCAGAAAGAGGAACAGCTTTGTGTCACTGAGCAATAAAGCAATATCTGCTCACCACTTTCCAGGAAACCTGTGGCACACAAGATTTTTTATGATGTAACTCTGTCTCTGACATTTCTCTGTTAGGGCTTTGAAAGGGTGGTGATGACAGAGAGGCTGCACAAGCCTTGTCTCTGTGCGCAATCTGACTGGAAACCAAAGGCAGCCGCAGACAGCAGTGATAATGGGCACATCAAATCACAGCTGGTGTAAGGCAGGCCCTGTGGCTGTCATTGCTGCTGGCAGCTGCTGCTCCCTAGGCATGGGTATTCCACTGCAGAAAAGCCTCAAGTTATGAGGCTACGGGGAAGTTCTACCTTGCAAACCCTACTAATAACAGAATGGGAATGTTAATAAAAAAAAGTTGCCAGGAATTAGTCCACCATGCCCAAAGAGCCTCAGGAAACTCAGTGTGACCCTTCCCAGCAAGACAGATCATTCCCCAGCCTGGAGAATGGGATCCGCCTTCTCCCTGAGACCTGAGGAAAGGGATTTTCCCTCTGCCCTGCAGCAGGGTAGAGCTGATTCCTTTCTCCTGAGAATCCAAAGGGTAAGCATTGCTGACATACACTTAACCATGGGCTCAGAAAGACCAAAGTTGTGTTGAAAAAAAAAAAATCCAGCTCATTTAAGAACCCTTTACAAAGTTATCTTTATGCCTAGCTCTGTCTTGTCTAAATGCAGCTAGTCTTGAAAAATAATTTGGTTGTGTTGAGAGCTTCTATTTTTTTTCTCCTGTATTTTAATATATTTTTTACAATAAATTTTATTTAACAGTAAATTATTTAATCTTTAATGTCTTTAATCTTTCATGTTTAATTTTCTAAATCTTCCAAATTGTTATCACTTAGGACTCAAGAAGGAGGATTACTGCAGCTGTACATAATGCCTCCACACAGAAATGTGTAACCAGAGTCAATCTAGCTTTACTTTACAGCCACAGAGAGAACTAAGCATTTTTACCATAGGACCCATCTCAGTGAGAGACAATTTCAATGACCAACTCTGAGCTCTATCATTTTTCCAAACTCAGGCATAGCTGTCTTTGACAAGTGGCAAGATATGATATATTTTCCTCTTGTTAGTTCCTGCTGTGTTTCCAAGCTAAACTCTCTCCTTCCTTGGTGATTTCAGGTTGTGTCTGGAGTCAGATAACACCAACTGATCTGCAGGCAACCAGGAGAGTCATAGTGCTCTTGCTTCTATGTGTTTCTTTTCTCAAGTATTTGAGTTCTGTGTTTCTAAGCTCTCTCATAGATGGGAAGTAGGAAAACAGCCAGATAATAATGATGAGAGCAGCAGGACCAATGGTTTTCTATGGATTAATGTTGCAAGGTGTGGGTTCTCCCCTGTGTAACAAGGCAGTAACAGGGATGCCAGCTGCAGGCTTTTCCTGAGCTGTAGAGTAGTGCAGCCTCTTTCTATATTAGACTATCTCCACAAAACATGTCTAAAATGATTAGCATTGACTCTTCTGACCAATTAGGACCAAACTCCTCCAACACCTCTGGGATCACCAATCCACTGAATTGGTCAGAATTGGACAGACAGGTGTTTATATATATACACACACAGCCCTATCACTTAATCCTAATTTGCTTAGATGATCAAACCAAAAGCTGCAAGGGCTGAGTTACACCAAAGGCACAAACCATTTGGCTGTGATTATCAAAGTCAGTTGCATACACATAATTTCTTGTGATCTTGCCTAAGTGAGGAGTTTGCACTTGCCTGGCTCAGTGATCTAGTTCGACTGCTGCAGATCCTAAACTGAAATTATCCACTGAAGACAGAGTAGCTTTTAATTTAAATTGAGGCAGATATGAACTCTGAGGCATCGCCCAAGGATGCAACAGCTCTGCTCCCAAGGTGGGCAGGCAACCTGCTCTCTCTTGAGGGCAGGGTGGCTACAATCTCACCACCAATATCTGTCCTTACAGTACATGCTCTTTACCCCAGGAACCAGCTGGGCTATCTCTCTGGGAAAAGCAGAAGCAAACCTGCAGGCGGGTGTGTTCAGAGCAGTTAGTGGCCTCAAGAAAAGCCAAAACTCTCTGTTGTAGCCAAATGCCTTTCCAGCTTGGAACCAAAAGCACTGAAGCCTCAGAGCTAAATTCAAGTTAGATCGAGGGTAACCAGAGCGCACTGGTGCAGCCAGCAGGGAGGGCAGCGCCGGCCG
>NW_005054513.1:972146-1004103 GCF_000277835.1 Geospiza fortis
GAGGAGTGCCAGGGATGATCCGCAGCGCTGCTCGGCGCTGGATGCAGCTCCCGAAGAACCACCCGGGAATGGGGAGGAGTCCGGTCAGGCGTGAGAAAAATACCAGATTTGTCTTTACAAAGAAGCTGGTAGATAAAACTAGCTCTGGAAGATAAAAGAAACAATGGGAAGGATTCTACTGATTGATGAATGGAAAAAGATATTTGCTTTAGGTTTGCTGATAAACGAAATTAGGCATTGAGAGATGAAAGAAACAATGGGGAGGAAAAACCCCCTAAATTCCGTAAGAATTAAAAATTAAAAGGGATAATTATACATTAGAGGGAAATCTTTGGGAAATCTTCAGAGTCAGGCGTATGGGGGAGTCTGTACCTCTCCAGTACCTCAGCCAATGGAGAAAGGGAGAAGGGAAACGCGGCCGGGAAATTAGAATAAAAAGGAGGCTGCGTCCTCCAAAAATTTGAGAGATCCCAGGGGAATGCCCCATGGCCTATCCCTTTATTCGAATAAAGCCAGAAAGGACTGCTCTGTCTCCTTTTTAGACATAAACCTCTAGTGTTTGTAGATTAATTTTCCTAACAGGCGATTCGGGTCCGACGGGGCCGGGTGAGAGGGGCGGCGCTCGCTGCCGGTGCATCCCCTCGGCTCCGTGCGTTATCCGGCCGCGTATCCCTTGGGAAAAACACAGCGACACCGCACTCCGCGACACTCCTCTTCGGCATCCTTGAAAGGATATTTCACAGAATCATTTAGTGTGGAAAACACCTCTGGGATCACCGAATCCAAGCTTGTCGAACAGACCACGGCACCGAGTGTCACGCCCAGCCATTCCTTGAGCACCTCTAGCGGGGATGGCTCCACCGCCTCCTTGGGCAGTCCCTTCTTTAACAACTTTCCGTGAAGAAATTCCTCACGATATCCAAAATCTTCCCAGGTGCGTCCTGAGGCCATGTCCCCTTGTCCTGTCACTACTTGCCCCACCTGGCTACAACCAAAAAGGAAGGCGAGGAATTCCTGACTGGCGCATAGACAGCTCTTGGTTGTTGCCCCCAGTTCACACATCGCCCTCACCAATGTCAGAAATTTTTATCAGCTTCTAAGGGAACAAATTATAACCCAGCACGCTTAAAGAACACAAAGTGTTGCCCCCAAATTTATCTATGTTCGTGCATAATTTCTGCGCCCAAAAACCCCAAGTGCAGAGAAAACACAAAAAGAGGGGAATTCACAGGGCTGAGGAATGGTCATTAAAGTGAAACAAAAGCATAAGAGGACAGAAAAAAATGCTTATAAAAAAATCATACATCTGAAACCTATAAAATATAGTCAATATTTAAAAAAGCATTTCTTGAAATAGGCAGAAAAATAATAATTTCTGAACAAAAATATCGGTTACACAAAAACCAGCGGAATAATTTGGTAAACAAAAATGTTTAATTTCCCTCTTCTTACATTAGATTACTTGAATTAGCACTTTAAAATAATTAAATTAATGCGAATTCATTCAAGTAGAGCAATCTCCCCCAATAATAGCGGAACTGAAGCTATTTTTGTTCCTGAAGTGACACATTTGAGGTTCTACCAGTCATACAAGTCTCTGCAGTGGCACATTCACTGTTAGACCATTGGGCTTAAAGCTGAAAAAAATGTTCTGTGCAATCCAAAGGCAATAAGATCAATGGCAGGAAAGCCAAAACTAAGGCACAGTACAGATTAGATTGATGAAATCAGAATCCAACTTGACTCCATCAGTATTGAACAGAGCAGGGACGGAAGGCAGGCAGGATGCTGCTCCAGTGGCAATCCATACAGCGTGCTACATAACCTAATTATGCAAGAGCTTTTCATCAAAATCTAGTGGCATTTCCTCATAGATTTGCCCTGTAGTATATTTTGGTTTAATATTTTACAATCCACTAGTCCATTATCTGTTGCTGTCTTTGGTTCAGTCTCTCTCAATCTCTGGACCAGAACAGCCCCTCAGACCTTGTCTCTGCTGTCTCTGCTTTGTTGACTTTTAGTTCCAGGCTTTCCTTTACTTCAGCTATTACTCCGACTCCTGAATTAGATTAAATGGCCCTGGGGACATTCTTCAATGTTCATATTGATGTTCTCTGCAGCTTTCCACGGTCCTAATCTATCATCAACTAATTACTAGAATTAACCTTTTGTATTCAGTACCTTCCACCCAACAAAATCCCTGACACTGCAGCAACATCCCCTGACTGCAGAAACCTGTCATGAATGCTGATATTAATGAATGTGTGTTATGGCAAGGGCAGGGAACTCTCTGTGTTACTCAAGTTGTCCAGCACGTCCTGTTATATGAGTTTGCAGCCAGGCATTTGAGTGGAAAGGTTTTAATTTGGGGACGTTCAGAAAGTGGTGAATTATTTTAAACAATAATTTTTTTTACCTGATACTTTCAGTTTTTCACACTAGTTGTGTTTTTCTTGTTTCTTGTCTGACATCTTGAAATCTAACCTGCAGAAGCAAAGAGCACATAGCATTAAAATAAAGTTGGCGAAAGCTGAATTTACTGTTTGCTATAAGTCAATGTATAATGTTTAACATAATGCTAAATACTCCACAAAATAAAGCCTTACAGGTATCATCAAAATTGGGTGGAAACTTTCAACTCTCAGTGACTCAACTGACCATAAGCCCCCTCTGCCTGTCAGCTCAGAGAGGTCTTGTAAAAACAGAATTAAAATTATTGTGAACACTTACAGATGGAAGAGTTAGTGCATTGAAACAAAGCCCTAGGTTAATTAATATATTAATTAAATTAATAAAAATGAACACTGCTTTGTGTTTTAGGAGAGGGTTTGAAAAGAGTGCATAATGAAGATCTCATCTTGTAAACTCAATAACAAAAACCAAAACCTCACAGAGTAGTGAATCTGGCCAGTTCTGGGTTGCCTGTGAGCTGAAAAAGGAAGGCCATGTACTAAGACAACCAAACAAATCCCCAGTGATTGCACAAATGGATATCACACAGCTTTCCTGGTATCAAAATCTTGTAGATAATTTTTAAAATGAAGTCTCCCATGTCGTGTGTAAACACATTTTTTGTATGTGCAGTGTTTTTGTATATTTTTCCTTCATACACACAAGTTATCTCTCTTCTTTTCTTACTCTCTAGTACCTATAGACATAAACATCTGCTGTTGGTGATAGTCCTTCATCACATTACATTTTACATTATTTCAGTGATTTTTCTCCACACCTTGTTTTAAAGAGCTTTGCACTAAAGTGCTGACTAAATTGCAGGTAACTGATTAAACCTATCAGTGAGCAATGGCAAAACAAATCTTATCAGTTATTAAAACAATAATAAAACTGAGTGTGATTTTATAATTCTATGTCAGTAAATGATCAACTACAAACACACTATTTGTTACATTTAAAGAAAGTTCTAACTCACATCTAAAATCAGTACTATAGAAGTAAATAGAAGGAAAATAAGAATTCAATTAAGGTGATTTTCGGTGTTATTAAATTGAAACCTTTGTGGAACAGAATAAAAACAAACTACATTTTTATTTAACTTGTAATTTTGTTTTAGAAGCAAAGTTGTCTTTTCCAAAAACTTTTTCCAAATCCTTAGATTTGACACTTTTTAGAACCCAACTCTCTAGCCATACTATAAGACCTTGTGATGGATTTTATCTACATCAGTGTTAATAACCTTCCAGGATCCTGCTAAACTCTACCTCTCAGCAGCATCCCACCAACTAAGGCATTTTTTAAGCTGTATTTTTTAACAGAGTTTAATGCAAAAGCCTGAATGTAGACATATAAACTGTACTGTTAACATGCACTAATTAAAGAAGGACTTTTGTATCTTTCCTTATGTTGTCTTGGAATTAACTCATATGCATTAAATCAAATAATTTAAAATAATGATATTTCAGAATTGTACAGTCAAAGGATGATATTTTACAGATATTCTCAGTGTTTCTGCTATCCAGTACCCATTACTCATTCTACAGCTCTTCCTCTGAATGAATCAATTAATATTTTGTGGATCTTCATTAGCTTGTGTCATTTTACTTTTGAACACATAGGAATAGAATTCTTTCTCTTAGTAACTTATTTGCTCAGTTCATGTTACCAAAGTCCTTTGGTTACACTTGTGAAAACTCTGCAAAAACAAAAGTGGCAACATTTCCTACCTCTGCCTGCCAAAGAAACAATCAGTCCCGTAGGGAATATTTGAGTCTTCTTTCAAAAATTTAGTCTCATTCTTCAGTTTAAGGAGAAATGGAGAGAGAGATTCAAATTTGCCTCCAGAAATTATTTTGCAATGTCATGTCTTCTGTGCACAGCCTTTATTATTTACATTACTTAAAGTTACTTTCAACATGTGGGTGCTGAGCAATGGTATTGGCAGCAGCTGGGAAGAATTTATCTGAGCTGGTGGAAATACAGCAAAGTTGGTAAAATCTGGAGATTGGTTTTTTTACTCTCAATGACAGGATTTGTTCAAGAGTTCTGGATCCAGGGATTTATTCCTCTGATCAGAAAGTAGCTCAAGAAGCACACAGCAGTAATCAGAGTCAAGAATAAGATTCAGAACTGGCTCATTCTCATCAGCCTCTAACCTAAAGTTTGGTTTTTAGGTTCTCTCATAATTGAGATTATATACATATTGTGAAAAATGCATGTATTTTATGATTTTTCACAAATATTAAAATGAATATTATGTGTGTTGTGTTAGAAAGTAATGGTGTATTAATTCTCTTAAGTAGTGTGTTAAATATAGTTTTAGGTTATAAAAAATGTTAAAATAGAAACTATGCTATGTAAGATACTTTTTTTAAAGAAAAGACTCGCAGTGAGATAGCAGCCACAGGACACCTAAATCTTTCAGAGAAAGAGAATTTATTGCCCTCTTATCAGAAGAAATGAACTTCTTCCCACTTCAAAGGCGCTGTTAGGATTTAGAGGAAGAAGTTGATGATGACCAGACAGAATCCTGTATTTGAATGGAATTTATGCATCATGTATGAGGTGTATGAATATGCAACAGGCTATTGTTTTTAAGGGCTAATCCTCTGTTAACGCGTGTCCTTTTCCGGGCTTATGCTGCCCAGAAAAATGTACCCGGACCATCTGTAATGCTTTGTTTCTATTGTCTCATATTGTCCTAATTCAAATTGTCCAAATTATTATTACTCTAATTGTATTACTATTTTTAGAACCATTTTATTACTATTAAACCCTTAAAATTTTAAAAACAAGTGATTGGCGTTTTTCACACATATTTTCCATTCAGTCCATGGTCAGTACTGCTGGAAAAGTTCTGCATTCCTGAAATTTGGTCTGGTTTCACAGTCTTTCCATCCAAGGCAGATTTCAAGGCAGTAGAGGTTAGCATGTAGCCCCTCTGGGAGACCGTTCACCATCTCACCTTGGCTTCTTTTTTCTACTTTCTGCAGGACAGAAATGAGTTCATTTCCTCTTCCTCTTACTCAGCCTCCTGCAGAACAAAGCCTTGTGCTCCTGTGTGACCCCTCTGCTCCTCTCCTGCCTTTTCCTTGAGCTGCACTTTGTGTCAAGTGGATCTCCTGCTGCACTCTTCTCCCTCAAAGCATGGAGGCAAATATCAGACACAGGGAAAAATCTCACTCCAAAAAGGGCAGAAAGGACTGGGCTTTTCTGCTCTGGAATGGTAAAAAGGGAATGAGTGAGAGGAATGAACACAAAGCAATGCCTGGAGTAGAAAGGGTGAGAGAGAATCCATCTGTTTTAAGACATTCAGTGATGCAGTGAGACACTGACTGATACAACTATCAGTTAATGAAAATAGAAGGCACAAATGTAAAATTAAGAAAGAAAGTAGTTTTTCCAGTATGGTTTGGCTGCTTAACATACTGACAACAGAAGCCAATTCTGGAAGCCATTTAGAAGGACGTGAAAGGACTGACCATTTTCAGCAACAATAGAGATATCCAGAGTCATTTAACGCAGACAAATTATTTTAAGGGTTTAAAAATCCTTTTACTATGCCCTGCCTATTAAGGAAAGCATGAAACGCCCTCTGTCAACTGTGTGGTTTTTGCATCTTCTTCTCACATGTCTGGTACAATTTGCTATTGTAGACAGACTACCAGACCAGATGGATCACAAATCTGATCCAATATGGTAACTCCTTATGTTCTGAAGTGAAAATTTTACCAAAAGCATATCGGGAAAGCTTTTGGAAAATCTCAGAAAACTGACACAAAAAATATCTAAGAAATTGCCACCTTCTGTCTGCTAAAAAAAATGTCAAAGAGTAATCATTTTATTGCTGTCTAATCCAGCATGCTCTCTGCTTTTCAGGGCAAATACAGTCTTCAAATGGAACACTTCCTGAACTCTTGGGTTTTTTTAGGAATTACTTCCATCTGTCTTTGAATAAACTAGCTCTGCTCTGTGCTCTGCTTGTTAGGTTCTATCTCCAAATGATTTCCCTGGTGACATTCTGAAGCCTGGACAAAGTGTTTTCAAGGTAGCTATGATTCAATGCTTAAAAAAAGTATAAGAAATTTTTGACCCTTCAGTATCAATGGTGCTAGATTAATATTAAAAAAAACCAAACAAAACAACAAAAAAACAGCAACAAAAAATCCAGAAACCCAGAACAAGGGATACTTATCTGACATAGGATGAAAACAGGTATATTTTCCAAGATGTATTTCCATTCCCCTTATCACATCTCTCCTTTCAAGATGGTAGCATTGATCAAATAACATTTCTCCAGGGAAAACTGATAAAGAGTTTCCCTTCAATCTCCAATTTGTGAGTCCTGTAACACCCTCATCTAAGGTACTTCATCCTGTTTCAATGGTAGCTGGATTATTGAGCCCCTGTAGAAGTGCTGAGTGTGTTACACGTGGACAAGACCTGGTTTATGCATTTCACATGGCTGCAGTTCTGCTCTGTGGCCGTATCTTTACCAATATACCTAAAGAGTTGTGGCATGTCCTGTCTGTGATTTAATGCAGAGGCTGCAGCCCCATTCTACCATCTGATAAAGGAACTGCACCCTGAATTATTCCTCCTGGTTATATATCACACCCTTATCCTTTGTTAAGGTCTTGCAGTTTTGTTTCTCTAGATAGAGGTATTAAGCATCTCAAATGCCCTTTGTGAAAGAAAGAACATAATTTAGAATAATTGCTAAGAGGGAAAGCTCTTGGATAATGAGAGATATGGGTCTTGTCATTTAAGCATAAATCCTAAATAGAAACCTTGTGCTGTTTTCCTGGTTGATCTTGCCACAGCCTGCTGTTAAAAAAAAAAAAATCAATATATTGATTCAGACAAATATAATAACCCAGCATGCCGGAGCTTGCCTTTGTGAGCTAGGTTATAGATAGGGTTGAAAAAATAATGACATTTCTGAATTGCTAAGTTAGTGCACAGCAATTCTAAAGAAAGAAGAGCTACAGATTTAGATGTTAAAGTCTGAGAAGGGATTTGGGAGCAGACCTACAAGGTGGGTTGTGTCTGGCATAGCCACTGACTGCTGAGTCCAGCAGTTCCAGCTGTCTGGGGAGGAAAGAGGCAGATGCTGAAATGGTGAGTCGTGGTTGTACATCAGAGAAGGTCACTTGTACAGAGCTAAAGATCTGGATTAAGGATCCTGAAAAAAATGAGGCAACTGAAGGGCAAGATAAGGCTTTTGTCCCTCTGAGGCTGGCTGGGAGCAGGAGCTGTGCAGGGACTGCAGGAGGCAGGAGCTGGGAGGAAGAGCCTGAGGATGGTGGTAGAACCAGAGTAAGAAACACATGGCTGAGTGATGAGGAGATAGGACCAGGATAAAGGTTGGAAATTGGAGGCTGGCAAAAGAAGCACAAGATAGGAAAGGTCACTTTAAGCGGGGCAGAACAGCTCACTGAGCTGCTTTAGCCATCAACAACTCAGAAGTGTACCTTTGCTGGCAGCACTTTTCAGGGTTTGGTGGTCATCAGCTGGCCAGCTGCAAACCTATAGCAGGGTGAGGATGCTGCAAAAATGACATTTCTATTTCTTGTGGACAGTAAGATAAAGTAAGTACTTGGATTTGCCAAGGGGAGATATAAATAGGAATGCCTAGAGAATACTGGAAAAGCAAGATACCCTGAATAGTTATTTACCTTGAAAATAACCCCAAAAGATGTAAGTTACTACAATGATTTATCTCCACTTGACAAAAAAGATTCTGTTTATCAATCTATACATGTTAATGCATATGGCATGATAGTTCAAAGTGCAGAAGAGTGGTACAGAAATCAGGGGGACCAAAAATTAATTCAGAGTTTCATCTGCATGGGAATTAAAAATGAGTAAATAAACTGAAGAAGTAATTATCCATGACAGATGTGAAATACAGAAGATTAAGGAGTGAATTTAACAGTGAACAAGGGATTACAGGCAGCTGCAGTTAACAGGGTCTTGCTACTGAAGGGCAGTAAGAAAACTCATTTGAATTGCCAGCTGGTGTGAGCTGTCACCACCTGAGCTATTTCCTTTAGTAGCACAAATCTACACTGTGAGACATGGATTTGTAAAGAATTCTCAAAATCTGACAGAAAGCTCACACAGTCTTGTCCATCTGTATGCAAATTCTGAGATAAGTTGTGCTGACTTAGGAAGGCCATGGAATAGAGATGACATTGTTGAGAGAGAGATTCAACTAGAAACAAGTTTCAACAAGTTTCAAATATGACCTTGCAAAAATACTAGATATTTTAGAGAATAGAATTGTGAAAGATGCATTGTGGGATCAGCAGGATCACGTTGGGTAAAAATATAGGTGATTGGTCTTACATTGTTTGGCAAAAGCTAATAGGCTGAAAACCATTTATAAGGCATTGTAACCAGGAAATAGGTTGGCTTCTGATAGAATGGCGTAGAGTTTTACATCTCTAATGTCTCACCCTTCATCAAGACTGATAATAGAATAAAATCTTTTAAAATGCCTCTCAGTTACCCCATCTCTGTAAAAAAAGCTGGGAATAATCCAAAACTATCCTACCCGAGAGACATATCCCTAAGCAAGAACGTAAAGGAAGATAAAGCACTAGGTGACATGAACAGAGGTCAAGAAGGCCATGTGTGCCCCTGTTCCAAGAACATCTCCATTTCTGCGAGAGGGTGAAGTCCTCAGCCAGAAGTGACGAGAGGAAACCAAGCAGGGTGTAAGAAAAGGCCCGCTCAGCCACAAGGCAAGGAAATCCCATGGGTTTGGGTTGGTTTGGAGGGGGGAGCACCTGTCAGAAGGGATGGTTGGGTAGAGGCAGACAATGCACCCTGAGCTGACCAAGCCAAATCAGCTGCAGCAAGGATGTGGCTGTGATTGTGACATAGTTCTCTTGCTGGCTGGGTCTGCTGTGAGGAGGACACAGATGGCCTCTTTAGGAGCACCACACAGCCATGGCTATGCTTCCACAGAATATCTTCACCAGCTACAGCATTGTCCATCAAGCAGGCATTTAATAGTGTCTTCATTTGCTGGGCAAAACAGCTTTTACTTCCAGTTTTCAATCACCAAAAGTTATTTCACCATGCTGGAAAACGAAGAGCAAGAAAACTCTGCAAGGAGAGGGATAGCTGCTGTTCCTCCTGCCCTTCCTCTCACACCCAAACGCCAGCCCTGTGACTGGTGCTCCATCCTGCCAGGCCCATTTTGTTCTTCTGGGCAGAATCGTCTGTGTGTGTGTTTTATTTTTTATAAATATGCTCTTCTGCCTGTTTAGAGGCCTCCTGCAGTGACCCAGGATCAGCGTGGCCATGGTGGAGGAGCAGGGTGTAATAGGAGCCATGGGATGCCTGGGAAGGCCACTGAGGAAGCAGGGCATGTGAAGTGGCCTCAAAGCTCTGGTCTGCATTTGTTAAACATTAGAATTGGGAATTGGGGTGCCCAGGTGGAGTCACCACCCCTGGAATTGGTCAAGAAATGACTCAGTGTGGCTCTTAGTGCTGTGCTCTGTCTGATATGGTGTTCAGTTGAAAACTGGACTTGATGACCTTGGAGGTATTTCCCAGCTCTAATGATTTTATGATTCTACGACTGTGTAGAAGTTTGAGCCATTGGGAAATTTAGTCCTCAGTGAGATGCAGACTCCCTTCATGGGGGGTCTGGCAGGGTGACACAGCTATGCTGTATTCATAATTATTTATTTAATCTCCCTTTTGGCTGTTCATTATGCTTTTGCTGCTGACTGGAACGTGGTGATCAGGTGCAAATACTGTACATCAGTTGATTTCCAACTGTGCAAGTTATTGGAAAACAATAATCCAATGATAAAATTATAATAATCATAATGCAAATTAAAATTTAAAAAGTAATTATCTATAGTGAATCAAACAAGGAATTAAATAGTGATAAAATAAGAATTTAAATTGTGCTAAATAAATATACAAAATTAAAAAAAATTAGATAATAATTAAATAGCTTATCTATTTTGTTGTGCAGTGTGGTTGGATTTTACCAGCACAAACTGAGATGCATGAAATAAGATAATGAAGGGGAGGCTTTGTCCTTGCTGTCCCCCCACTCCAAAACCAATTGTTCATTCTCATGAAAATTTCCCATAACAGTACAGTTGAGGTTTACAGGCACAAAGCCCTGAGAAAAACAGAATGAAAATGGTGCAAGAAAACTGAAGGGGAAATATTTCAGGGGCTTTGAGAAATACTGGCTCAGCAGCTTCAGAGCAAGCTGTAACATTGCAAAGTGCAGCTGAGTTGTGACAAAGCCACTTGCTAAGCTCGGGGACCTGTGCAGCACAAACACCAGGGGTTTGTGATGGGGGTTATGGAGTGATAACATTTCTCAAGGTTCTCTGGTGAAGGGTCTTAATGGAAACCATGGCTGCACAGACCTCTACATAGAGGGAGATTGAGATCCTCAGGGGCATGGAGGAGGCAGCAGTGGAGTACAGACCTGGGGGCTCAGGAGAGAAAATTTCCCCATACCAGAGGTAGGGGAAAAACACATTCCAGGAGAATGATACACTACATCTACAGAAAGAAATGGAAGAAGGACAATTTGGGGACCTACAAACACATCAGCTTTACTTCAGTTGATGGCAAAACGATGAAATGTCTTCTTTGAAACTCTCTCTGGGCAAAATGAGTGAAAACAAGACGAGCAAGAATAGTCAATATGGATTCATTAAGGTTAAATGATGCTTGACCAATCTGATTGGCCTCAGTGCTAAAATAGATGAATCACTGCAGAAGGTAAGACAATGCTGTCTGTATAGACTTTAGCAGGGCTTGGGACTGGTTCCCCATACTAATCCTGTGCTGTGAAGAGCCCTGCTCTGGCTGGCTGCCTGGAGGAAGGAGCTCTGACTGGCAGGACAGGCTGGGTGTCCCAGCTGGCTGCCCAGGGTGAGCTCCAGCTGGTCAGAGTGACCCCGAGATGCGTTAGAAAGTCTCTTTTCCCAGCCCGGCGATCAAAGAAGGAGTCAGAGCTCTTCAGTTCTCATTCTCAAGGTTGTTTATTGTTCCTTATCTATAAAACTTTTTCTCCTGACTTTCCAAGGTCCACTCAGCAAGACAATCAGAGGCACTCTGGCCACTCCCAGGGCAGTGTTATCTTTTTATACTAAAAGCTACGTGTACAAAATTTACTGTAACTTTCCAATACCTATCACCTATGTTAGACAGTGAGCTTCTACTCTAAACCAATCTAAAAGTGCCAACATCACACCAGAAGATGGAGGCCAGGAAGAAGAAGGAGAAAGGCTGGACACACCCAGATTCCTCCATCTTGCCTCCTGAACCCCCATTCTAAAAACCCTAAAAATCTATTTTTCACCCTGTCATAAATTCACCATCATTCTCCTTAAACTGTCGTGGCTTGTAGATCTTCATCTAAGGTTGGTAATTTGCTCCATGGGTCGTAATCAAAACCACAGGCGTGTTGGGCTCTGTGCCAGGGTCTCTGAGGTCTTGGCCAGGCAGGATAACCTGGCTGACTGGGCAGGGTGGATCTTGGGCTGGTTGGCTGTGTCTGGGTGGCTCTGGGTGACCAGCTGAGGAAACAGGCTCTGGTTGGCTGGGGAAAAGGGCTGTAGCTGCCCAGGGAAGAGAGGCTGTGGTGAGCCAGACAGGGCTGAGGGACTCTGGATGGCAAGAGGGTCTCACAGAGCAGCTGGGGAACGTGGCTCTGGCTGGCTGGTGGGGCTGGGTGGCTGCAGAAACAGAGTCTGGCTGAGACAAGAGGCTTTGTCTGGCCAGCTGGGCAAGGTGATCCAGCTGGCTGGTTTAGGAGTGAGGCCCTGGCTGGCTGTGGGCCAGCTCTTGATTCTGGAGCAGAGCAATGCTGAGTTGTTTGAGCGGCATTATTTTTTGGTCATCTAGCAAGATTTGATAATTGATCTAAATAAAATGATGATTCAAGCACCGTGTTGTATAAAATAGTATGAATACTGATGTTGTAAAAGATATAAATACTAGTGTTGTATAAAATAGTATAAAATACTAATTTAATGATTAGAGAAAATAAAAGTATTAAAGCAAAAATTTCCTCTGGTTGATCCTTTTTTTTTTCTGTGCTGGATTTTTTTTGTCATTTTCATGCGATTCTTGTAGAGAATTGCATGAAAATGACAAAATATCCCACAGTTTAACTGTGTATTAATTGAGAATGAATTAGCATCCCTGTTTTTTGAGAAAGACAATAGCAATATTTTTGCTCTCTGGAATTACTCCTATTCTATTGGAGTAATTCCAAATATTGGACTGTCTAATCAGTAACCTTTTAAATATACACAATTGAAGGAGAAGCTATGAATTATTATTTCTGAAGCTGTGATCTGAGTTCCAGGTTGTGCAGTTCTGGAAGCCCAAAACCAGGAAACCATGGACACAGTAATTGCAAGCTGAGGTGGCAGGAGTCCTGCATCTCATCTGACACACATGCAGCTACTTCAAACGAGTTTTATGAGCTGGAGTGAATCCCTTGTAGCGACACATAGGATCCCTTGTAGTGACACATTTACAAGGATTTTGTGCAACATGGCCATATGAATCTTTCTCCTACCTGTAATATCACTGACGATCTCTTACACTCTGGATTTTTTTTAATAAAAAAAAGAAGGAAGGAAGGAAGTCTCTGGAACTTTTATCTCCATACTGTTTTGATAATTTGGATTTTTTTTTTCACATAGATTCTTGATAATTGGAGGCAAGATAACTGTTTCTTCTCCAGTGGAATGACTTGTCATTATTTCTATCAAAATTGTGTGTAACAGAAAATTATGGTCAGACACTGTACTCACATCTGCACATTACTGCTTTCACAGCCACTGCCCATGTTCTTTTTCTGGGAATACATAGTGCAGTTTTGTGTCCCCTCCCATGGGATATGATGATAAAATAATTCATTCTTGCTGTGCTGTGGTTATCTTTTCTGGTTTGCCCACGTTGGATCTAATGTGCCATACTGAGGTCATTGCTCCATAAGTAGTCATACAGGTG
Organism: Geospiza fortis; assembly: GCF_000277835.1. Taxonomy (NCBI): domain Eukaryota; kingdom Metazoa; phylum Chordata; class Aves; order Passeriformes; family Thraupidae; genus Geospiza; species Geospiza fortis. The sequence continues at coordinate 985,614 of NW_005054513.1, forward strand.
CTGATCATCACCACCTTTTTAATTGATGTAGGATCTACTGACAGGGATATCTTAGGATAAGGTGTTTGGGGAATGACTCATGTGACCAGCTTGCAATGAAGCTATGTTTTCCAAACTTTTGTGCTCTTCTTCTGCTTTTTGTTTATTTTCCATTTGTACATGTGTACCTGGTGACTCCATCATCATCCTTCTGAGTATCACCCTGAGTTAAGTTTTGGATTCTGATAATTTTCTCTAAAATTTCAGTCCCTTCCTTGTTGATTTTGTACATTTTTCCCTTTTGTCATCAGCAATTTAATGCAAGATCGAACAGAGGCCATGCTCTGACAGATCCTTTCAGTCTGAGATCTAGTTACAATTCTTCCCTCAACTGTCCTAACAAGGAGGCAATTTGTGTGCCATGGTTATGCTTCCCCAGTTCACTAGGAAATCCCTAAAGACGATTCAGAAATGTTAGGGCTAGTTTCCAAAGTACTTGAGTACATTTCATTAAGTTCTGCCAACTTAAATATGTTTAATTCATCAAAATTTTCTTCAACGTCCTCTTACCTTCTTTAAACCTGGGGTTTTTCTGTTTTGTTTTATTTTGTTTGTTTGGGGTTTTTTTTGTTGCTGTTGTTTTTCTCACCTACAATTTGTTGAAATTCATCCTGAAATCCAGGTACCTATCTGAGAGAAACTGCAGAGAAAAGGCAATGAAACACTGCTATGTACCTCAACTCCTAGATCCTCTTTCCCCTTCCACTGTTCCTAGCAACCAGAGCCTCCAGGAGATGCCTCTGGTGGCTGCCTGCACCTTGCACGTGATTATGGGATATGAATTTTGATATTGAGGACTTGGTCTAAGCTGGTTCTTTGCCTTCCTTGCAATCACCCAGAAAAGAGGAGAGCAGGAGTAAGAGGGTGCCTTGGTGCCGAAGCACACGAGGGATGTGCAGTGTAACTGTTCACACTGCTCTTCCCATCTTCCCTGCATCCACAACTTCTCAGGGCAGCCCTTTTAATTGTCAGCTAATTGGCATTTAATTGGGAATTTACCCCAGAGCAGTCTGTCTGTCCCATGGCAAAAAAGGGTGAGTGATCCTCCTGTAATCATGCTGACCCATCAGCTTTCTTGCTCTTGTTCTTCCTCTCTTCTCCCATATCCCACCTGGGATGGAGCAAGCAGCTGGGTAGAAGTTCACCTGCTGGCTGGCACCAGCTCGCAACACCGTGTTAAATACTCTAGATTGTTACAAAACCCAGAATGTAAGAAATCCAAATGGGAAAAAAACCCAAACAAATCCAACACAGAAAGGAAACCTGTATTCCTCATCCATCCAGGGGACTGAGTGCTGCACATTAGTGGACTGACTTTATTCATCCCAGCCATCTGTACAAGGGACTGGTGGCTCTGGCTGGCCTTGGGCTCCAGGGGACCACCTCTCAACTGCCCAAGGGACACTGTGGTGCTGGGCTTTCCTCCCTGTGGAAAAGAGCTGTTGTTCACTACCAGGTGCCTATGGCCAAAAGTGGGATTCTGCCTCCTACAATTGGGAATGTTCGAGGATTTCTCCCAGATGAAAGCTATCTGTGCCAACGGCTCGGGTTGGCCTTGGTTTCTTGAGGGGTGCTTCTCACCTGCCTATGAGACACTGTGGTGCTGGGCTTTTCTTTCCTGTGGAAAAGAGCCATCATTACTGCCCAACTAAAAGCTGGATTCTGGTTCCTAAAACATTCTTGGATTGCTCCCATATGGAAGTGGCCAGGAACGACAGCTCTGGCTGGCCTTGGACTCCTGGCAGCCTTTTTGTTGCCTGTGACACAATGAATTGTAAGGCTTTCTTTCCTAGGGGAAATTGCCCTCCTTTTCCACCAGCTTCCCCTGGACTAAATTTGGTTTATGCCTTCTAAAACTGTGAGCATCAGAGGATTTCTCCCAGATGAAAGCTGCCAGGACTGATGGCCCTGGCTGGCTTGGCTTCCTGGGGGCTGTCTCTTATCTCCCCCCAAGACTCTGTGCTGCCAGGCTTTCCTTCCTGTGGAAAAGAACTCTCTTTCACAGCCAGGTGTTCATGGCAGAAAATAGGATTCCAGCTTCCAAAACTGCGGTTGTCCAAGGATTGCTACCAGGCTCCTTTCCTTCAAGTGGTTGTTCTTCTAATGGAAGACCAGGAATGAGCAAAGGAAATATATTTGCACCACCAAACATGTGATCAGTGGTTTGGCACAGCACACTATATTTTTTGTAATGATTTTTATATACTTGGTCTAATGCAGAGCATTGTGTTGCACTCTGATGCACACTACCAAAGCAACTGTAAAATAACCAAGAATTTACAAGCTATGTCAACCCTGGCAAAGTTTTGCACAGTATCCAGCACAGAAATTCCATTCTCAATAATCAGATTGCAATAATTTCAGAGATGACTATAACAATATTTTGGTCAAATTGTTATGTGGGGACTGACACAATTTTCTTTTCGGTGGTTCACTTCAACCATTTCTTTGCTCTCCTGCTTATGACAGTGCTAAACATACTAAACCAATGGAAACAATCAAGAATTTAGGGAAGAATTATTTTGGCCACTGGCAAAGAAGTATTTTGGCCATTTCATGACCAAATACACATGGTTGGCACTGTTGTTCCTCCACACCAATGGGGACAAGCATTTACATATCACAGGAAAATATTTGGAAAAACTACACTGGTTTCTTCATATGGCCATAAGCACTTTAAACTCCTTAAAACATTCAGAGTTAATAATGAAAGTTCAAAATAAGATAGCAAGATAATATACTTAGTAAATTGTTCTAAATAGTTATTAGAGCAGCCAAAGGGACAGGTGGAAAGTTCTTCCAGAAGAAAGATTTGCTGCTGAAAAACAGGCCAGCTTTTCCAATGGCATGCTGTCTAATGGCAGAGTGTATTTGATATTCCTGCGTGTGTAGCTGAGGTATAAAAGTAGCAGCATGGAGCAATGTAACTTAAGAACTATTAATGGGCTTGAATCTACTCTTCAAGGTCAAATGCTGAGAATAGCCATATTTCCATTCCTTTCAAATGTATGTGAATAATGGTTCCTCCAAAAAGATACAAAAGAATCTATATTATATTACCTGATTGCAAGAATATCTTTGAAGTTTTACTTCTATATTCTTTACCTTTGCATTCTATTATTTTTGTAAGAAACATGAATATTCACCTGGATAAAGAATGAAAAGAGAAGCTGTAAAATTCAGAGCCTGTAGGGCTATTTTCTCTTTATTATCCATCCAGAGCAATTTCATTAGTGAATAGGGTTAAACTATCATCAAATTTGTGAAGGGGTAGAGAATAGAAGAATAGTCTTAAGGTTAGAAAAGTTAGGAGCCTGCTATTTTCTGACTCTACCATTATGTCAAGAACACTTTGAATTCTAACCTTGTTCTAGTACATTTGCAGCCCCTTTTTTTACCTGCAAATGTAATAAACCTCAGTCTAGGGTGATGGATGGGAAGATGATGTTCTTTAGAACTTGCTATTTGCCTGAAACAAAGGCGCCGAGTTTGTCACTCAAGGCTGCTGCCCTATAGTCATGATTGTTTCTAGAGTAGGACAAAGACATGAAAGAGGCAAAGAAAGCCTTCTGTAGACTTTGGAGGTAAAGAAAGTCTTCTGCAGACTTTGCAAGTGAAAAGAAAAAAAGACAAAGTCTTCTGTAGACTTTGCAAGTGGGACAGGAACTATGAAGGACCTGTCTGCTTTGCAGGCTCCAGTGCTCATTCATTTTTTGCACCAGTCATGTCATCTTCATAAAACATCTCTACCCAGAAATCCTTTCTTCATCCTCCTCTTTCTAAGGCAGAAATGAGCTTTGTGGTCAACATTAAGCTATAAATTCACATATAGAAGCATCTTTTTCAGAAGGCACGTCCTTTACCCTTTCCTACAATGGTAGACGAGCGGCCATTCCACTTCCCACCCATTTCTCACCTCTATAACTCTTCAGCTTCTAAGGCCTCTTCTGCATATTATATTTTTAGCTTCATATCCTCCTTCTTCTCTCCTTTTTTGCTGCTCCAGGATTACCTCAGTGCCTTTTCTCATCTTCTGCCAACATCAAGTCAATCTTCCTGTCACTTTTTTCCTCTAAATCTTTCTCTCCTCCCTTTCTCTTTCCTCTTCCTGTAATTTTTCAAGTTGTCACTGTTTTCTTCCTGTATTTCCATAAAAATATTTAGTTGTACATAAACTATGAGAGAAGGCTGACAGAACTGTATTTTTTCAACTCAGAGAAGGCCAAGCAGAAGATCTAACTGTTCTCTGTAGATACCTAATGGGTAAAGATTGGAGTAGAATATTGTCAAAAGGTGCCCTGAGAAAGGACAGCACAGACTACCTGGAAAATGGGAAATTGAGGTTAGGTATAATGCAAAAAAAATTATTCCCAATGACAATGGGCCAGACACTGGTACAAGTGCTCTGGGAGGGTCTGGATTCACCAGCTATGGAGGTATAAAAAACCCAGCTGGACAAAGAAACCTCAGAGCAGCCTGGCTTGACTTTGACCCTGCTTTGAACACCCCCAGTGACCTCAAGTCCTACAGAGGCTCCTTCCAGCCTAAATAACTCCATGATTCCAGGTAATTAAAATATCATTTATTGTCAGAGGCCACATTAACATTGTGTGATAAAAATCACCTTTATTCAAGGTATCCCATTTTCCATGACAAGTGTCACTAGAGATTGTAGGGAGATCTGTAGGGAGTTTGTGACCATATATTATTCTTTTCAGATTTAGTAGTAATGGGAAGTCAAGGGTATGGTGGATAAGAGGATGTGTATCAAATGAAAATATTTCTATTCACACAGAAATGAACAACTAAAAATCACCAAATTATAATATATTTAAGTTCCTAATAAAATAAAAAGTTTTACAATGTCATAATTGCTCTGAGTGCAAGTAGCCACATGTATCTTCTGCAGGATTCTTCATTTCTGCATTTTAATAATGCTTATAGCACACACTAGTAGGATTATTCTCTGTTTACAGCTCATGTTGTGGGAAATCTATTCCAAAATTTTAAACAACCTTCCCAAAGCATTTCCAAGCATCTTTCCTGAACCATACTGTGCTTCTTCAATACAGCCATGTATGAGTGTGCTTGTCTGGGTAAAAAAATAATTAAAAGCTAAAAAATACTCCTATAGGAAGACTATCCCTTTGGCTGTCTGGGGAAAAAAAAGTTAAGTACTCCTATAGGAAGACTATCCCTTTGGAAAACTTGAAATCTAATATAATCCCAAAATATGTATATTTGCCATGAAAATATTCCATGCTTTCTGACTACATCAAGTCATCCAGTGGCATCATCTGAGAACATTTTTTTTTTCATCCCAAAATATGTATACATGCCATGAAAGTATTCCATACTTTCTGACTACATCAAGTCATTCAGTGGGATCATCTGGGAATATATATATTTTTTTTCTGTATCTCTTTGGATTGTTAGAAGCAAACCATGCCTTGAGAGAATTGAATTATTAGAAGCAAACCATGCCTTGAGAGAATGTCTGCTTCTTAAAATTAATTTTTTCAGATTTCATCTTCTTTGGACTTTGATATCAAGCCATGATTTTTTCCCTCCTAGAGACAAAGTACTAGGAGGTACTGTAAGTTCCTAGTACTTGGAAAACAGTATTTACTATTGCAGTATTTTTCATAGTACTACTACTTTGCAGTTGCTTCTTAAAATGAAGTTTTCCAGATTTCAGCTTCTCTGGACTTTGATATCAAGCCATGATTTTGTCCCTCCTTGCAAGCTCCTAGTACATGGAAAGCAATATTGAATATTGCAATATTTTTCATAGTACTACTACTTTGCAGTCTCCTCAGCTTTACTACCCCAAACTGGTGCTCCAACATAGATAAATAAAGTTTAGATACATTAGATTTAGAGCTGGAGTTTTCCATTGTAGCACATTCAGATCTACAGTGATGTTGCTCCAGATGTTTGCTACTTTCAGCCTCCATTGGTTAAATATGTACATAAGAGATCCACGTGTTGGAAGAAGATTTAGGTGTAGAAGGTAGCCCCCCCTGCTTGGAAACAAATTCACCTTGGGTATGGTGTTCTATTGCCCAGGTCTGAATGGAATCCCTCCCTGATAACAGCAATTATCTGGAGAGGCACCATCACATCCTTTTCCTCTTGTACCTCTGTCAGGGGCTGCATGCACATCACATTTTTCTCTGTATCAGTACTTTTCCATCCCTGCATATACTGAAAACTTAGCCAAAGAAAAATCCAAACACTTAATTTAAAGCAAGAAATTTATCTGTAGTTGAAGGTTAGAATATTGAAGGCTGAAGAATATTGTTTGTTTGTGAGGAACTAGATCCAAAATAGACATATTTAAATAGTATAATACTGTTGTCTTGTATTGCAGATGAATAAATAGTAGAAAAACAGAAAGGGGGAAAAAGGTACAGAATATCAGCTTCTTTTGGGGCTGAGCAGAACAAGAATGTTGACCATCCCTTCAGCTCTACTGACTGCAGACTTCAAAATTTTCCATTAATTTTCCCAAGATATACACAGCTTTGGTCCCATCCCTCACTTTTCCCCCTCCCTCCTCCAGAAGTTCAGGTCCATGTTGCTCAGGGAGTCCTTCCCTAAAGAGCACCATAGGCTGGAAATTATTGCTGTTCCTTCTGGATCCTGAACAGATTTTAAAACTAGAGCTCTGAATTCTCTGTTGGTAAACACTGGAGGAAACAAAGTGCTGCCTCTACCTGAAAGCAGAAGTTTACTAGCTGAATACTATTTATCAATTCAGACTATCACCAAATGTTAAGGGTAGGTGTTACATAAGGAAAAAACAACCCTGAGTAGGGCTTTGGCAGAACCTTTGTTTCTTATAAGAATAATGATAATATAGGAGCAATACAGGTAATTTTTGGAAATAAAAATGCTCTTGAAAGGCCATGTAAAAGAAAATCCATAGAGATTTTTCTTATTTTGTTGACTATATAAATGAAGACAACCTTTAAATAGTGGTAAATCGTTTCACATATATATAAAAGGATGGCAAAACTCCAAACCACAGAATCTAACTTTGCAAAATAGCAGTACTACAGTGATAGTTCTAAGACAGGAGTGGATGATGGGGAGAAACTGTTCTGAGCCTTTCCCACTCTGACACTCATTAGCTTCCCACACAGCCATATTGTTACAGTGTGGTAGCTTGGATGACAGTGCTTGTAAGGGAAGCATTCATTTATTTACTCATGCACAGCAAGACCAGATCATGCTCATGTGCTCAGGATATTGTTACTTGACATGACAAAGTGCATTTCCAGGCCTTTCCCTGGGAAAAGCTGGCTGGAGCCTAGTTATGCAGGTGCAAAGGTGTCCTGAGAAACAGCACATGCAATGGGACTCGTTAGCACAATGCCCAAGGTCAAAACCAGTTCAGCTGCACACACTACGGACCAAGTGAGATTCATCATGTGGTCTAGGAACTTGTGACTCAGTGATAATAGGAAACTGATTCACTTTAATGAGGTGGATGTAAATATCAGCTGCTTTGCGCCACTGTGTGTCTTACCACGAAAAGATTCCAACTGAGTTGAGTGGAATAATTCCTTTGACAAGCTGCAGATGTTGGGCCTGGCTTGTATTCTCTGACTGCTTGGGGTTGCTTTACCCTAGTTGTTCTACAGTAGATCCTACAATATAAATGATTTAATTTTTCAGTGGGAAAAAAACCCCATCCCAACATGGGGCTGAAATGTCTTCTATCATCCAATGAAAGGAAAAGATAAAACATACAGTACACAGAGCCGCTTTATATGATTACAGCAACTTGAATTCTGAAAGAAAGGAGGCTCAGGGGAGATTTCTTTTCCTTCCCAGATAGAGCTTTTGTGAAACATTGTCCTAAACAAATAAAAGATTTTTTGCTCAAATGATCTACCTTGCTGTTTTCCTTTCCTTTGAAGAATCCTGTGGTACAATAGGCAGCCCATCAGGAATAATTAGATTATACGGCAGCATCCATGGAAACAATGCAGCTTTTGAAAGGAACTCCTACAGAAGATCTTAGAAATCACATCTATTATGGACATCTTTTACTATTTCAAAGACATCAGAGCTCCAAATTATGGGAACTAACAGTGGGGCAAAATCTGACTGCTCCATGTTTTGTCCCTTTGTCAATAATTATTACTACAAGAAACAGTCAAGTAGTCATTGTGCCAGAGAGAACAATTGGATGTAAGGGAGAAATTGACCATGTTTTATTCCAAGTTTTGGGAATCAGTAATGAAATCTACATACCATGTGTAGCAAGATCACACATTTCACATTCTTCAGTATTTTCTAAAAGGATATTTATGGATGTCTAAAAAAATAAGAAGAGGTCTGACAAGGGTATCTGCATTTTGGAGCCTCATTTAAGGAGCACAAGAAATTGCAGAGCTTGGCCTTATTGGGGCCATTTTTGGGACCAAGTGTATGACATATTCTTCAATGAATTAATGATTTCAAAGCTGGAATTGGCCTAAAGGTGATTAAATTGTAAGGAAGAATAGAATAGATTTGTACTATTGAAAGGAAAGGAGAAAGATGCTTGTTCCATTTTTCAATAGTAGATTTTGAAACTTTAGAGTTTCAATCTGATGTTCCTGCATGTATATTGTGCTGATATGATCAGTATTTCCACACCTTTCTGCACTTTTATGAGTCTCATTGTCTTTCTGGATTCCCTGCCATTCCTGGTTTCATTGTGGGGTGTGTTTGTGTGTGTGTCAGGAAAGGAGCTTATGTAATGAATCAGTTTCTTTACAACAAATTAAAGAAGCAGCAATAAAAACACACACACCAGTGATTGTTGATTAATCATAGTTTGAACTTTCAAAAGTATTTAGGTACCTTAGGAAACAATGTTTTTCTGAACCTCCTTGAGATGTGTGCCCCAACACCACTGCCACTCAGCCTCGTGTTTCCCTGCAGCACAGCTCCAGGAGCAGCAGTACAAGAGTCCCTCAAATGCCCTCACAATTGACTTCTGTACCTTAACTGGCCAATTAGAACTTCAAAGGTGAGACAATTAAAGAAATTATCTCCTAGTCAAAATAATTTTCTGTATACACTGGGATAAGTCATGCTGTTAAGATTATTGAGAAAAGAAAGGCTTCTGGAGGCTTCTGTGGGATTTCAATGGCAAGTGAACTAAACCCACAGCCATTCAGGACTTCATAGAACATATTACTGTGAGAAGGTAATAGCACAGAATCCTTAATCAAGGCTGAAGTTGAAAACCAGACACACAGCAGAGTAATGTGGTCAGATGAAAAAATAAAGGATAAATATTTGCTAACAAAGCTCCTACCCATATAATTATTATATGCATGAACATGTTAAGAAAAAAGTATCAGTTCATATATTGGTTCCTTATCCTAATTATTGTGAAAACTAGAAGGAAGAAATATCTCTTTATTTACACTGAAGACCATTATTATTAATATCATAATACTGTAATCATTATTGTTTTTATAGCATCTATCCTCACTGTAGTGCAGATGTGCAGTGTAAGGTGACAAATCACAAACACGGCGCTCTACTCCATGAGCTTTTCTAGCAACCATGGTTTTGGTAAGGAATGGGATTTTCTGCTAATTCATTTGGTGTGTGCATCTCCAGTCCATTTCCTTAAAAAACCTTTGCTTGAACCAGCAGTGAGGAATATGGAGGTTGCAGCCTTGCAAGTACAGGATCTGTAGCAGCAGCACAAGCAGACTGTGAGGGCTCACTTCTATTTCCAGTAAACTCAAGGCCTGACTCTCAGAAGGGGTGTCCATCCACAGCTCCCACTAAACTAATCTGGAGTGTTAGGGACTGGAGAGCTCTGAAAAATTAAATCTGTAACTACTGTCAGCATTGCAGGGTCAGTGATTGCTTTTGGAAGGTTACTGAGTAAAGTGCAGGCTGTGCAGAAATCCCAGCGTTATTACCAGGGATATTGTCCTCCCAAAGAGACTCTTCCCAGTGAGTTAAAAAGAAATCTGCTGGTAAATCCCACTTATCATGAGAATGGAGCATTATGTAAACCATGAGAGCTTAAAAACGACAACAACAAAACCAAACCAGAACAAATAGACCAAAACCTTAGCAGCCAGGTAATATGCACGGCTGTGTTAAGGCAACACAGATTTGTTTTGTTAAAAAACGCTGTTCACTGCAGTACATGCAGTTTCCACTGAGGTGTGCTAGCTCTCCAAAGATCATCCCTTCTCCCACACCCTTCTCCTGTACACCTCAAAGTGCTGCTATATCCCCAACAATGTCCACTGCTGTGTCTCAGCTTGCTAACCCTTTCATGCCACCATTTTACACACAGCATCTTTCAGGCAAGAACAGCAAAATGCCAGAGACAAAATCTGCTAAAGTAAGGGATGATTTCTTCATTTTTAAACAAGATAATACAATTAGTTTCTGTCTGAAACTAGCTGTTTTTGTGAGGGACTGACATGGATATTAGGTTTGAATTCATCAAAACGATTGTGTATGTTATTCTGGGAGCATTCTGGGCAGTCTTAACAGTGTGCAAGAGGGCTTTTTCATGCTGTTTTGACATTTGTTTGCTTCCAGGAGCCGTTGTGTGATGTTGTACCATCATTATTGCTACCACCATAAATGTAAGCTCCTTCTGCTTTTACATCAGACTGATTTCTCCATCATTCAGACCTATTTAAACACCAAGCATACCTATTGATGTCTGAAAAAAACAAATAACACAGTAGGGCATTTTTAAATAAGCCACATAATCAGGAAAGTAGCACAGATCCAAAGGTTTAACAAAGGTGACTCTGGGGAAGAGGAGAGGAGTTCGGCTTTGTCAGCTTCTTGTTATTTGCAGATGCTCAAAAGCAGATTACCTATGATTTTAAGAACAGTTCATTCTGGTTGAAGAGAATAATGACACAATAATTTTCAGCCTACAGGCAATCACTTTAAATGGCCATGAGGTAAATGCTGTGGTAGCTTTCCTTCTCAGCATAAAGCTTATGAGCTCCTAGTGCTGCTGACATGTAACATACATTTTGCAGTCCATCATCAACAAGAGACGTGTTTCCCTGAGACACTGTCAGATCTTTAAAAAGGGTTTTGCTATGAAATATAAAAAAGGGCAGAGAAAGGGTTTATTAATGTAGCTGGAAGTAATTGAACCTTGTAGTAATGTAAGTATTAACATGAAGTTTGTCTCAAGGAATTACCCTGCACTGTCTCAGAGCATTACTCAGACAGGCAGGGAGGATTCCCTCACCTGGTGCCACATTTCAGCGCAGATGTCTGAAGTGTCCTGTGCACAGAATGGAAAGAAACCAGCTCACTTCCACTAACCCTCCATAGGTGTTTGCCTAGAATGAGAGGAAGTCTCCTGCTCTCTCTTGGCTATCAAAGGAAGCCTGGAGGAGCTGCTCACATGTGTGCATCTTGCATTTTATGAAACAAGTGCCTTTCAGACTGCGTTTCCCTAAACACAGAAAAATCAAATGCAAAGGATAGCAACTGGATCATTCCCTCCCATTAAGTCAAGCAGAAGGTGCAAAACAGGCTTAGCTGGTCTCAAGAGACCCTTAAGAAGCCTAGAAAGGGTTCTGCAAGTTTATGCTTTTCCCTTCCTCTCCTGTATTGCAGCACAAGAGCTCAGTTTAGGACAAAGGCAGCATGGTCCAAGTACCCTTTCAGTTAATCAGTCACTGCCCATGGTGGTGGGGTGCTGCATTCTGGAGCTTGTGTTGAGAAGCTTCTCAGATCGTATCAACCCTGGCAGTCTAAAAATCTCTCAGAAGTACAGTTGTTTGGGGACAACTGAAAAAAACCCTTCCTCACTAAATGACAAATCAACAGCCCCCTAGGACATAGGCTTAGATACAGTCAAGATGTTACTCTAACAAGAAATAAGCCCCCAATTAATTTTGCCAGTTTAGGGAACTACATTCAGAGGATTGCTCAGGTATGGCAGAGCTAGTGCATGTCAAGAGCACATGGGAAAAATGCCATCTGGAAGGCAGGAGATCCAAAATGATCACTCTCATATGACAATTTTGATTTGTAGGTTGAGATGCCAAAACAAGCAGATTCAGACACTTGTGCATTTGCATTGCATTTTGATGACTCTACAACAGAGCTTGTCAATAATTTTTTTTTTTTTTAGCTGAGGTCTGCTGGTGCTTCAACTGAGATCTGTTCAGTAAGAACCTCCAGCTTTCCAGCCTCAAAGCTGGAAAATGGCATACTCTAGGTGCTCTCCAAGAAGCTCTGGAAATGACGGATCTCCTATTGCAGCCTAAGAGACACAAGAGGACTTGGATCTTGGATCTGTCTTTTAAACATCCCTATCTTCAGATAAAACCCAATACAAGCCATGAAGGACGCATTTGATGGATGGACAGTGAGTCAAACAGGGGCATCTCAAACCTGAGGACAAGCAGAAAAGTGAGGTTTTGCCAGAGGGATACACAGTTATTAGACAAAATTATAATGTTACAGTAAATATGAGAAAAGCCTGAAGAGGAAAAAATATGGGCTCTTGAAGTAATTTTAGAGGGAAAATAGTCACTGCTGGGTTCATAATTTGCACAGATTTTTATACAGCAATATATTCATTGTTTCAGCACAGCAGTGGTCTTGCAGGACGTCCTGCAGGACATCCTTTGCCAGCTGCTGCTCCAAAAAGGCAGGAGGTTGGGCTGTTCCCTTTCAATGCAGGAGCACAATAGTTTGCTCAAAGGGCTTTTATTACCAGAAAGGCAAAGCTTATGAGGATGGAAAGCGCAAGTTGCGAGACTTGCCCATCTCCACCCAGACAATGAAGAAATGCCTGTGCTGGGAGCTGCAGTGGGTTTGTGAGCACACATTTCCCTGTGCCTTTGGACCAATCTCTGCAAATCCAGAACTAACAGGCTCTTGGCCTTCCAGCAAGGTCAGGCTTTAGGCACAGTGAAGCAGAGAAATTTCTGGGGGAACAGGCTGCAGGAGTGGCAGAATGACCAGCCTTTATTGCCACAGACCTGCTGCTAAGCTGAAGGAGCAGCAGCCATAATGTGGGATGACAATACTCCCTCCTATGAGCAGCAGAGACTTCACAAACCCTCTCTTCTCAAAAAGTGTTAAATGGACAGAAAGTCTGGCTCTCCGGGGCTCTCCTCAGCACATGGCTTCATCACTCCTTCCTTCCTTCCTTCCTTCCTTCCTTCCTTCCTTCCTTCCTTCCTTCCTTCCTTCCTTCCTTCCTTCCTTCCTTCCTTCCTTCCTTCCTTCCTTCCTTCCTTCCTTCCTTCCTTCCTTCCTTCCTTCCTTCCTTCCTTCCTTCCTTCCTTCCTTCCTTCCTTCCTTCCTTCCTTCCTTCCTTCCTTCCTTCCTTCCTTCCTTCCTTCCTTCCTTCCTTCCTTCCTTCCTTCCTTCCTTCCTTCCTTCCTTCCTTCCTTCCTTCCTTCCTTCCTTCCTTCCTTCCTTCCTTCCTTCCTTCCTTCCTTCCTTCCTTCCTTCCTTCCTTCCTTCCTTCCTTCCTTCCTTCCTTCCTTCCTTCCTTCCTTCCTTCCTTCCTTCCTTCCTTCCTTCCTTCCTTCCTTCCTTCCTTCCTTCCTTCCTTCCTTCCTTCCTTCCTTCCTTCCTTCCTTCCTTCCTTCCTTCCTTCCTTCCTTCCTTCCTTCCTTCCTTCCTTCCTTCCTTCCTTCCTTCCTTCCTTCCTTCCTTCCTTCCTTCCTTCACTTCCTTCCTTCCTTCCGCCACTTCCTTCCGCCACTTCCTTCCGCCACTTCCTTCCGCCACTTCCTTCCTTCCGCCACTTCCTTCCTTCCGCCACTTCCTTCCTTCCGCCACTTCCTTGAAGCAACCCTACCCCAGCTTACCCTGCGGTTCCCAGATGAAAAGCCTCTCTCAGCATTTTCTGTGCTCTGAGAAAATCATGTTCATCCTTTGCAAAAGCAGTCAGAGAATCTTACTGAATGGGTGCAGGCAGGGTGGAAATAGAAATATTTTTAAAAGGGGGTAAAATCTGCTGATATTATGAGGGGGGAATTGGAATTCTGGCCACTCACCATTCACTCATACCTCAAATAACCAAATATTTGATCCAATTTTCTGTTCTCTTTGCTGAGATGGGCACTAAAAGGATTCTCAATTATCAAATATGAGCACTAAAATACCACTTCTGCCTTTGTAAAAGAGGCTCCAGTAAGTCTACCTATATGTGTCTTGAGTCTTGCAGAACAGCCAGTAGAGTTAAAAATTAAATTAAATCTAAAATATGGCTTTTTTATTGTTTGTTTCTTTATGCCATATAATAAATGCCTAAAATACTTTTTAAAGACCATGTTCAAGGGTGCCTGGAACCAAACTTTGGCTTAATCTCTTTATGGAGACAGCAGGAAACCACAAACTTTAAATCTCCACTGAACTTTCTCAAACATGAAGCATTCAGACTGATGATTTTGATACAGATCCATGTGTAACCATAAGGTTAATGTTAGATTTTGGTGTGTGTGGTTTTTTTAATTATATTTTTGTGAGTGACAGATAACACAAATAACACTTGCCATATACTGAATTCATTTTATTGCATCTCAGACACAATTGACTATTATCAGATGTCCCTTTTTTTTCAGATGTTAAGAAAATTGTGTTCTTCTATCAACTTCTGGGCGTGAGTGCGTAAGAAAAAAAAAACAAGAAAGGAGTTGTGTCTATCCCTCATGCTAAAGTCCCTGTAGATTTTCCTAGCTTTTACATAAGCAAAGGTATGAGTGGTGAGAAGTTATAAATCAGAAGAACGGCTTAGGTGAATACAGCTGCTCATCTGAGGCTATGGAGAAAATCAGAACATTAAAATATGGCTTTGATTCAAGCCTGTTTTGTGTTGCACCCTGTGCTGAATGATAAAGAGACTTTGAGATGGGAGACTGTAATGAATGGATTGAATATATGCATCCTTTCTTCTAATTATAGAAAATCTCATCTTAAATCTGACCTTTGATGGCATTTTTAAGGGATTTGACTATTTACATAGATGTCTGATCCTGCACAATGCTGAACTCCATTACAACACCTTGTTTTTCATAGGAGTGCAGGAAAAGGCATCACCTTTATGGAGTTGAAGCCCAAAGGCATGGGGAGCCCATTTTAAAATCTTCTAGTCCATAGAAATTTGCCAGTAGCATCCAGTCTGAACAACGTGAGAGAAGCTGAAGCCTGGTTGACCTGCACTGGGAGAAGCAGTCCCAAAAGGAGACTTGCTCACTGGACAGAGAAAGAAGCAGGAGCTGAACCATTCCCAGAGAAAAAAGAATGATGAATGCATGATAAAGACACCCGGACACAGTATTCATTTTAAAAGGGTGCAAAACTGAAGGAAAGACATTTAATATCAAAAGAGGACCAAGAGGATTCAACAGAGCCTCAGTAAAACAAGATACAGTTGGCTAAGGAGGAACATCAAGCAGGACAGCAGAGGCTTTTGGTTTCCTGAAGAGAATCTCTTGGGTCATTTACCTTTTCATAGATTTGAGCTGGGTAATAGTAGTGCTGTCTTCAAAAAGGAAGGTAATTAAAAGTGAGTTCTGTTAGAGCCATCTCAGACAACTAGGAATCTCTTTTTTTAAAAGGAAGCTTCTTTTCAATAAAAACCTGTTTTTTCTTGCTAAATGGGAACAGCACTGTTGTTCAGAGTGCTAAATTTCCTCCTAGGAATATTTCAAGGGAATAACAGTGATACACATCCTGTAAAACATCAATTGTACATATGGATGTGTTTGAGGAAGCCTTGACTTTATATCTTTGACATAAGCAAAATAAAGATGAGTGCAAGTGCTATAGTTTCTTTTAAAACTGTAATATATCATGACTTGTTTATGTAAAAAAGGGACAACTACAGGATTACACAAAAATACCTATTTCTTGTACCCCTAAAAAGTCAAATCCACATGCCTCATCCAGACTCTGATTCAGATCTCCTATAACTGAGCATCCTTATATATGTAAATAATCTGACTACTTCTTTATTATACCCCAGTGTTAAATTAAATAGCTTTGGAAGACATTTGAGAGCATGGTTTCCTTTATTACCCTTTCTCTCTCTTTCTGTCCCTCTTCCAGGACGAAAAACCAAAACATTTCTTGAGATTTTTCATACAAACAGCATAGCTCGCTGCATTGTTTATACATAACATGCAAACCACTGCACAACTGAGGACAGTGCTTTCCATTTAGACCTTCTGGTTTGTATTTGTGTCCAGTTGATATTTGTGAGAATTTCTTGCAAACACAGGATGAGTCAATGAGTAGGGAAAATTTTTGTTTCATTTCGCGGTCAGTTTTCCAGAGACTTAAAATGTGCAGAATTCATTGTGAAGCCACGGCAATTTAAGAGCAGAGTGTGGTAGAAGACTCCTTAGGGCCCAAAGCCTGCCAAAGGCGCCCAGAGAAATGAAAAACAAACAGAAAACCCCAAACCAAACCCAAAAGATATTAGAATGATGGAATCACAGTGTTGGTTGGAAGGGACCTGTAGAGGTTTAGTCCCAATCCCTGCTCCAAGCAGGATTATTGCCAGCACTAGATCAGGTCAACCAGGGCTTTGTCTGGCTCTGAGAATGGAGATTTCACAGGGTCCCAGTGTAACCTGTTCCATAGCAGCACCGTCCCTTCAGCAAGGAGGATTTTCCTAATGCCCATTTTGAACCTTCCAAGCTGGAATTTTTATTTTTCTGCTTCTTGTTTCATTTTCTGCCACTACCAAAAAGAGTTTGACTTTTTCATTTTTGTAACAGCCTTTAAATATGCCAGTGACTGCTGTTAACCACTGCTAAGCCTTCTTCTCTGCCTCCCTGGAGAAGTGTGGTTCTGTCATCCTCCATTTGAATGTCAGGTGCTCCTGTAATAGCAAAGCTCCCTCACAAACCCTGGATCAATATCTCCACTGTTAAGTGAAGAAGATGCATGGTCAAGTAAGAGTTTTCCAGCAATTCTGATCTTTTGAAATGCTTGGAAACCAAAATAAATTGCCAAGGATCTGGGCAGAACAATCAAGGTCTAACTTCAGACAACCCTGTAGACTAACAACACGTATTAAGCTTAGACAGTGAGCTGCTAAACTCCACTTGACCAGGAAGGGAAAATCCCATATATGTTTGGACAATGTACTGATTATGAGATTCCCATGTGCAATACATAAATAAATGCCTCTCTTCTTTTTCTCTTGCAAAACTGACGTGCTTTTACATGTAAAATGCTATGGAAAATATATTCTCACAATTTTTCACCACTACCAAAAAATTCCTACCATTTTTTTCAGGTTATTCTACTTTGCACACTTGGTTTGATTTTTGATAAAGATGGTTTCTGACCACAAGTAGGAAATGTTTAGACTCATGTCTAGGCAATTTCAGTTGGAGAGGACCTACAATGATCATCTAGTCCAACTTCCTGACAGATTCAGGGTTTAGCGAAAGTTCAAGCATCTTATTGAGGACATTGTACAAATGCCTCTTAAACACCAACAGACTTGGGGCATTGACCTCTCTAGAAACCCATTACAGGGTTTGACCCCCTCTCAGTAAACAGAAGTTTCCTGATGCCCAGTCTCAGGTGCATCTCCTCGGGTGCATCTTTGAATTCCTCAGGTCCATCTTTGCATCTCAGGTGCATCTTTGAACTCCTCAGGTCCATCTTTGTACCTCAGGTGCATCTTTGAACTATTCTTACCCCTGGTTCCTCTGGAGAAGAGCTGAGCACTTCCCTCTCCACTTCCTCTCCCCTGAAAACATTGTTGTTACCCCCATCCAAACCATAGAAGCCCAAAGTCCTTAGATGCTCTTCATGGGACATTTTGTACAGCCCTTTCATCAGCTTTGTTGTCCTCTGGATGCATTTTCAGAATCATGGCATCCCAGATTAGAAAGTACCTTAAAGATCAACTGGTCCAACCTTTCTTGGCAAAAGACAAGACGGTGCAGTCCACTGTCCAGTCAAATGTTAAAATTCTACTATGTTGGGGAATCCATTCTGGGAAGATTATTTCAATGGCTGATTGCTCTCATTGTGAAGAAATTTCCTCTTTTGTCCAATCAGAATCTCTTCAAGAGTAACTTGTACCATTACCCTGCATCATTTCCATGCAACTCCTCATAAAAAGGGAATCTCCCTCTTCTTTGTAGCCACCCTTTGAATACAGGGACATGATGATAAGGTCTCCCCTAAGCCTTCTTTTCTCAAGGCTGAACAAAACCAGTTCCCTCAGCCTTCCCTCATGTGGCAGGAAAGGACCTGAACATTCTTCTTGAATTGTGGATCCCAGAACTGAACAGAGCACATGAGGTGAGGCTGCACCAACACTGAACACAATGGGACAATCCCCTCTTTTGACCAGCTGGTTTGATGCCCCCTGGAATGGGGTTTACTCTGCTGGCTTACACTGAGGCTGCTTAGCAGCACACCCAGATCCCTTTCTGCAGGGCTGCCC
>NW_005054514.1:0-686 GCF_000277835.1 Geospiza fortis
AGAATGAAACATGGAATTCTCAGCTTTCCCAAGTTTTTTTTTCCCACTTCCAGTGGTCCCAGTAAATGGAAAGGCCTTGGGAATTCTGAGTGGGATTAGTCAGGAACAGTGGGATCAGCCAGGAATAGTGGGACCAGGAACACTGGGATCAGGCAGGGAGAGTGGGATAAGCTCAGCTCAGACAAGCTCAGCATTACAGCAACTACGGGGCAGAACTAAACATGGAATTCTCAGCTTTTCCCACTTCCAGTGGCCCCATGAAATAGAAAGGCCTTGGGAATTCTGGATGGGATTAGTCAGGAACACTGGGATCACTCAGGGAGAGTGGGTTAAGCTCAGCTCAGCATCCCAGCAACCATGGGGCACAATTAAATTTGAAATTCTCAGCTTCTCCAAGGGATTTTTTCACAATTCTCAGGCCTTTCCCAAGTTTTTCCCACTCCCAGTGATCCAAGAAAAGGACAGGAGGAGCTTCCTGGCCAAACCCAGGCCCAAAGCCAAGCCCACAGCCAGGCCCACAGCCAAGCCCAAAGCCAAACCCACAGCCAAGCCCAAAGCCAAGCCCAAAGCCAGGCCCACAGCCAGGCCCAAAGCCAAGCCCAAACCCAAGCCCAAAGCCAAGCCCACAGCCAAGCCCACAGCCAAGCCCAAAGCCAAGCCCAAAGCCAGGCCCAAAGCCAAGCCCA
>NW_005054514.1:2073-4732 GCF_000277835.1 Geospiza fortis
GTTCAAATCTTTGGGAATATCCAGTAAAGGAAATCCCAAATTCCATAGGAATATTTTGACTCACATTTGGAATTTGGGGTGGAATTAATGTTCAACTCTCAGGGAACATCCAGGATCCCAAATTTTGTGGGATTATTTTGATCCACACTTGGAATTTTGGGGCAGAATTAAAGTTCAACTCTTGGAATTTGGGATGGAATTAATGTTCAACTCTTAAATTTGGAGTGGAATTAATGTTAAACTCTCTGGGAATATCCCCAGGATCCCATTTCATGGGAATATTTTAATCCACATTTGGAATTGGGTGGAATTAATGTTCAACTCTTGGAATTTGGGGTGGAATTAATGTTCAAATCTTTGGGAATATCCAGTAAAGAAAATCCCAAATTTCACAGGAATATTTTGACCCATATTTGGAATTTGAGGTGGAATTAATGTTCAACTCTCAGAGAATATCCAGGATCCCAAATTCCATGGGAATACTTTGATTCACACTTGGAATATGGGGTGGAATTAATGTTCAACTCTCTGGGAATATCCAGTCAGGCAAATCCCACATTTCATGGGAATATTTTGATCCACACAAAGGGATTTGCTGCAGGACTTTGGGAATAAAATCCTTATGGAGAGATGTTCTAAATTAGGAATTGATCCCCATTTTTCACCTGTGCAGTTTCAGTGAATTTAGGATCTCTTAGGGCAGTGTTTTGCTGCAGGACTTTGGGAACAAAATCCTTATGGATGCTGTAGATTAGAAATAGATCCCTTTTCTTTCACCTGTGCAGCCCTGGTGAATTTATGAATTTAGGATCTCTTAGGGCAGTGTTTTGCTGCCAGACTTTGGGAATAAAATCCTTATGGAGAGATGTTCTAAATTAGGAATTGATCCCCATTTTTCACCTGTGCAGTTTCAGTGAATTTAGGATCTCTTAAGGAATAGATTTGCTGCAGGACTTTGGGAACAAAATCCTTGAGGATGTTCTAAATCAGGAATTTATCCTTTTTTTTTCCACATCTGCAGCTCCAGTGAAATGATGAATTTAGGATCTCTTAAGGCAATGTTTTGCTGCAGAACTTTAGGAATAAAATCCTAATGGAGAGAAATTTTAAATTAGGAATTGATCCCTATTTTTTCACCTGTGCAGCTTCAGTGAATTCAGGATCTCTTAAAGCAACGTTTTTGGGAATAAAATCTTCATGGAGTGATGTTACAAATGAGGGAATTGATCTCTTTTCTTTCACCTGTGAAACTTCAGTGAATTTATGAATTTGGGATCTCTCAAAGCAAAATGCTGCAGCAGGACTTTGGGAACGAAATCCTTGTGGATGTTAAAAATTAGGAATTGATCCCCTTTTTTTCCACCTGTGCAGCTTTGGTGAATTTATGAATGTAGTATTTTTTAAGGCAATGCTTTCCTGCAGGACTTTGGGAATAAAATCCTTGTGCAGAGCTGTTCTAAGTTACAAACTGATCCCTTTTCTTTCACCTGCGAAACTTCAGTGAATTCAGGAATTTGGGATCTCTTAAAGCAATGTTTTTCTGCAGGAGTTTGGGAATAAAATCCTTATGGAGAGATGTCTTAAGTAAAGGAATTGATCCCTTTTTTCACCTGTGCAGCTTTAGTGAATTTATGAATTTAGGATCTCTTAAGGAAGACTTTTGCTGCAGGACTTTGGGAATAAAGTCTCTCCTCGTGGAGAGATGTTTTAATAAGGGAATTTATCCCTTTTTCTTTCACCTGTGCAGTTTTGGTGAATTTAGGAATTTGGGATCACTTAAAGCGATGCTTTCCTGCAGGACTTTGGGAATAAAATCCTTATGGAGTGGTGTTACAAATGAGGGAATTGATCTCTTTTCTTTCACCTGTGCAGCTTTGGTGAATTTATGAATTTTGGATCTCTTAAAGGAAGATTTTTGCTGCAGGACTTTGGGAATAAAGTCTCTCCTCGTGGAGAGATGTTTTAATAAGGGAATTTATCCCTTTTTCTTTCACCTGTGCAGTTTTGGTGAATTTAGGAACGTAGCATCTCTTAAGGCAATGCTTTCCTGCAGGACTTTGGGAATAAAATCCTTATGGAAAGATGTCTTAAGTAAAGGAATTGATCCCTTTTTTCACCTGTGCAGCTTTAGTGAATTTATGAATTTAGGATCTCTTAAAGCACTGTTTTCCTGCAGGACTTTGGGAATAAAATCCTTACGAACTGATCCCCTTTCTTTCACCTGTGCAGCTTTGGTGCATTTATGAATTTAGGATCTCTTAAAGGAGAAGTTCTGCTGCAGGACTTGGGGAATAAAATCCTTATGCAGAGCTGTTCTAACTTATGAACTGATCCCCTTTCTTTCACCTGTGCAGCTTTGGTGAATTTATGAATTTGGGATCTCTTAAAGGAGAAGTTCTGCTGCAGGACTTTGGGAATAAAATCCTTACGAACTGATCCCCTTTCTTTCACCCGTGCAGCTGTGGTGCATTTATGAATGTGGGCTCTCTCAAGGCAGTGTTTCCCTGCAGGACTGTGGGAATCAAGCCCTCATTGGAGCCGTTCTGAGTTAGACCCGATCCCGTTTCCCCACCTGCGCAGCCTTGGCGAACCTGGCGGCGCTGTAGTCGCCGCCCATGCGCAGCACGTCCTCGGTGCAGTAGTAGAACTCAGAGAAGCC
>NW_005054514.1:5593-19306 GCF_000277835.1 Geospiza fortis
GCTCGGCCCGGCCTGCGTGGGGGGGAGAGATCAGCAAAGCCTGGCTCAGCAAGGCCTGGCTCAGCCCAGCCTGCCTAGGGGGGAGAGATCAGCAAAGCCTGGCTCAGCAAGGCCTGGCTCAGCTCAGCCTGCCTGGGACAGGGAGAGAGATCAGCAAGGCCTGGCTCAGCAAGGCCTAGCTCAGCTCAGCCCAGCCTGCCTGGGACAGGTTGAGAGATCAGCAAAGCCTGGCTCAGCAAGGCCTGGCTCAGCTCAGCCCGGTGTTGCAGCTCGTCCTGTGCATCCCGCGGCAGGCACAGGTCCGGGAAAGGGGCCTGAGGGCTCTGCCCGGCCTGCCTGGGACAAGGAGAGATCAGCTAGGCCTGGCTCAACAAGGCCTGGCTCAGCCTGGCCTGCCTGGGGAGAGAGATCGGCAAAGCCTGGCTCAGCAAAGACTGGCTCAGCTCAGCCCAGCCTGCCTGGGAGAGACATCAGCCAGGCCCGGCTCAGCAAGGCCTGGCCTACCTGGGATAGGCAGAGAGATCAGCAAAGCCCAGCTCAGCAAGGCCCAGCTCAGCCTGGGAGAGAGACAGAGATCAGCCAGGCCCAGTAAGGCCCAGCCTTGGACAGGGAGAGATCAGCAAAGCCTGGCTCAGTAAGGCCCAGCTCAGCCCGGCCTGCCCAGCAGCCTGGGGGACAGAGAGAGCTCAGCTGGCCTTGGACACTCCCAGGGATGGAGCAGCCACAGCTGCTCTGGGAATTCCATCCCAGCTCTCACCGCCCTCATATTGGGAACTCCTTCCCAAAATCCAACCTGAACTTCAGTTTGACCCCATTGCTCCAACTCCTGAGCAGGAATCCCTTCCACTTCCCAGATTTTCCCTTCCCACACCAGACATGCCATGATCTCCCCACAATATCCAGGATCATTCCCATCTTTCCAGGACCATGACCCAACTCTGCTCCAAGCTGTCCTTGGACATTCCCAGGGATCCAGGAGCAGCCACAGCTGCTCTGGGAATTCCATCCCAGCTCTCACCACCCTCCTATTGGGAATTCCTTCCTGAAATCCAACCTGAACTTCAGTTTGACCCCATTACTCCAACTCCTGAGCAGGAATCCCTTCCACTTCCCAGATTTTCCCTTCCCACACCAGACATGCCATGATCTCCCCACAATATCCAGGATCATTCCCATCTTTCCAGGACCATGACCCAACTCTGCTCCAAGCTGTCCTTGGACACTCCCAGGGATGGAGCAGCCACAGCTGCTCTGGGAATTCCATCCCAAGCTCTCACCACCCTCCTATTGGGAATTCCTTCCATAAATCCAACCTGAACTTCAGTTTGACCCCATTACTCCAACTCCTGAGCAGGAATCCCTTCCACTTCCCGCATTTTCCCTTCCCACACAACCTCCAGGATCACTCCCACCTTTCCAGGGCCACCTCCCACGCCCAGGCAGCTCCAAGCTCGCGGGGATGGAGCAGCCCCATGCCGGGGATCGCAGGTACCTGCTGCTGAGGAGGCTGCTGGACAAGAGGCTCTCCTCGTAGCGCCGGCGCGCGGCGTTGCCGCCGAAGCCCAGGAAGGTGGCCACGTACACGCGGTACACGTGCTCCGTCTGGTGCGCGTCACAGCCCAGGTTCACCTCGGCCAGCAGCCCCTTGGCCACCTCCTCCTGCGGCAGCAGAGCCAGGGATCACTGCCACGCTCCCGATCCCAAAATGAATTTTTTGGGATGTCTGGGACGCCTTTCCCTGAGGGAAGGGGAATTCCTGGCGAATGACCTGGAGGGGGGAGGCAAGGCAAGGCTTACACTTTGGGGCACCTCGTAGGCGATCTGCGTGGAGACCCCGCCCATGTCCAGGATCCCCACGGTTCTCTTGCGGAAAATGGGATCGCGGTGCTCGCTGCCCGGGACCTCCACCACGGCCTCATCCTCTGCGAAACACAGAAAAATCCATGAGAAACAGGTTAAAATCCATGGAAAACAGGTTAAAATCAATGGAAAACAGGTTAAAATCCCTGTGCTTGCTGCCCGGGACCTCCACCACGGCCTCATCCTCTGCAAAACACAGAAAAATCCATGAGAAACAGGTTAAAATCAATGGAAAACAGGTTAAAATCAATGGAAAACAGGTTAAAATCAATGGAAAACAGGTTAAAATCCCTGTGGTCGCTGCCCGGGACCTCCACCACGGCCTCATCCTCTGCGAAACACAGAAAAATCCATGAGAAACAGGTTAAAATCAATGGAAAACAGGAAAAATTAATGGGAAATAGGTTAAAATCAATGGAAAACTGGGAAAAATCAATGGAAAACAGGGAAAAATCCCTGTGCTCACTGCCTCGAACCTGCACCTCCGCCACAGCTTCATCCTCTGGGAAAACATGGGAAAAGTCAATGGGAAGGTGGGAAAAATCAATGGAAAAAATTATTTTCCATTGGGAAAAACCAATTTCCATTTTTCCATTGATTTCCCTTTCCACAGGGCAAAAATTAGTGGGAAAATGGGAAAAATCCCTGTGCTCACTGCCCGGGACCTGCATGTCCACCACTGCCTCGTCCTCTGGGAAAACATGGGAAAGGTCAATGGGAAAATGGGAAAAATCAGTGGGAAATAGGGAAAAATCCCTGTGCTCACTGCCTGGGACCTGCACCTCCACCACAGCTTCACCCTCTGGGAAAAAATGGGAAAAATCAATGGGAAAATGGGAAGAATCAATGGGAAATAGGGAAAAATCGATGGGAAACAGGGAAAAATCCCTGTGCTCACTGCCCAGGACCTGCACCTCTACCACAGCCTCATCCTCTGGGAAAAATCAATGGGAAAATGGGAAAAATCACTGGGATACAGGGAAAAAAATCAATGGGATATGGAGAAAAATCCTTGTGCTCGCTGCCTCCGACCTGCACCTGCACCATGGCTTCATCCTCTGGGAAACACAGAAAAATTAATGGGAAATAGGTTAAAATCAATGGAAAACAGGGAAAAATCAATGGAAAACAGGGAAAAATCCCTGTGCTCACTGCCTCGAACCTGCACCTCCGCCACAGCTTCATCCTCTGGGAAAACATGGGAAAAGTCAATGGGAAGGTGGGAAAAATCAATGGAAAAAATTATTTTCCATTGGGAAAAACCAATTTCCATTTTTCCATTGATTTCCATTTCCACAGGGCAAAAATTAGTGGGAAAATGGGAAAAATCCCTGTGCTCACTGCCCGGGACCTGCATGTCCACCACTGCCTCGTCCTCTGGGAAAACATGGGAAAGGTCAATGGGAAAATGGGAAAAATCCGTGGGAAATAGGGAAAAATCCCTGTGCTCTCTGCCTGGGACCTGCACCTCCACCACAACTTCACCCTCTGGGAATAAATGGGAAAAATCAATGGGAAAATGGGAAAAATCAATGGGAAACATGGAAAAATCCCTGGGAAATAGGGAAAAATCCATGGGAAATAGGGAAAAATCCCTGTGCTCTCTGCCTGGGACCTGCACCTCCACCACAGCCTCATCCTCTGGGAATAAATGGGAAAAATCAATAGGAAAATGGGAAAAATCAGTGGGAAATAGATTAAAATCCCTGTGCTCTCTGCTGGGGACCTGCACCTCCGCCATGGCCTCATCCTCTGGAAAACATTGGAAAAGTCAATGAGATACAGGGAAAAATCAATGGAAAAATTTTTTTTCCATTGGGGAAAATAATTTTTTCCATTTCCATTTCCATTTCTGGGAAAACATGGGAAAAGTCAATGAGAAAGTGGGAAAAATCAATGGGAAAGAGGGAAAAATCAATGGGATACAGGGAAAAATCAATGGGAAACAGGGAAAAATCCCTGTGCTCGCTGCCCAGGACCTGCACCTCTACCACAGCCTCATCCTCTGGGAAAAATGGGAAAAGTCAATGGGAAAATGGGAAAAAAATTAAAAAAGTCACTG
The DNA here is from genome assembly GCF_000277835.1 of Geospiza fortis. Taxonomy (NCBI): domain Eukaryota; kingdom Metazoa; phylum Chordata; class Aves; order Passeriformes; family Thraupidae; genus Geospiza; species Geospiza fortis. Next base: position 9,516 of record NW_005054514.1, read on the forward strand.
GGATACAGGGAAAAATCAATGGGATATGGGAAAAATCCTTGTGCTCACTGCCCGGGACCTGCACCTCCACCATGGCTTCATTCTCTGGGAAAAAAGGGGAAAAATCAAGGCAAAAATGGGAAAAATCACTGGGAAATAGGGAAAAATCAATGGGAAATAGGTTAAAATCCCTGTGCTCGCTCCCTGGGACCTGAACCTCCACCATGGCCTCATCCTCTGGGAAAACATGGGAAAAATCAATGGGAAACAGGGGAAAATCCCTGAGCTCACTGCTCGGGACCTGCACGTCCACCACTGCCTCATCCTCTGGGAAACACAGAAAAATCAATGGGATATGGGGAAAAATCTATGGGAAACAGGGGAAAATCAATGGGATACAGGGAAAAATCCCTGTGCTCACTGCCCAGGACCTGCACCTAACACCAGAGCCTCATCCTCTGGGAAAAATGGGAAAAGTCAATGGGAAAATGGGAAAAAAATTAATGGGAAATGAGGAAAAATCAGTGGGGAACTGGGAAAAATTACTGCACTTGCTGCCTGGGACCTGCACCTCCACAACTGCCTTGTCCTCTGAGGAAAACATGGGAAAAATCAGTTGGAAACAGGGAAAAATCAGTTGGAAACAGGGAAAAATCAATGGGAAATAGGGAAAAATCACTGAGAAATAGGGAAAAATCAATGGGAAACTGGGAAAAATCAATGGGAAATAGGGAAAAAAAATCAGTGGGAAACAGGGAAAACTCGTGGGGATCCAGCCAGGGAGGGCCCACAGGAGCTGCTGCTCGTGGCTGGCCAAGCATCACGAGGCAGTGGCATCCTCTGGGAAAACATGGGAAAAGTCAATGGGAAGGTGGGAAAAATCAATGGAAAAAATTATTTTCCATTGGGAAAAACCAATTTCCATTTTTCCATTGATTTCCCTTTCCACAGGGCAAAAATTAGTGGGAAAATGGGAAAAATCCCTGTGCTCACTGCCCGGGACCTGCATGTCCACCACTGCCTCGTCCTCTGGGAAAACATGGGAAAGGTCAATGGGAAAATGGGAAAAATCCGTGGGAAATAGGGAAAAATCCCTGTGCTCACTGCCTGGGACCTGCACCTCCACCACAACTTCACCCTCTGGGAATAAATGGGAAAAATCAATGGGAAAATGGGAAGAATCAATGGGAAATAGGGAAAAATCGATGGGAAACAGGGAAAAATCCCTGTGCTCACTGCCCAGGACCTGCACCTCTACCACAGCCTCATCCTCTGGGAAAAATCAATGGGAAAATGGGAAAAATCACTGGGATACAGGGAAAAAAATCAATGGGATATGGAGAAAAATCCTTGTGCTCGCTGCCTCCGACCTGCACCTGCACCATGGCTTCATCCTCTGGGAAACACAGAAAAATTAATGGGAAATAGGTTAAAATCAATGGAAAACAGGGAAAAATCCCTGTGCTCACTGCCTCGAACCTGCACCTCCGCCACAGCTTCATCCTCTGGGAAAACATGGGAAAAGTCAATGGGAAGGTGGGAAAAATCAATGGAAAAAATTATTTTCCATTGGGAAAAACCAATTTCCATTTTTCCATTGATTTCCATTTCCACAGGGCAAAAATTAGTGGGAAAATGGGAAAAATCCCTGTGCTCACTGCCCGGGACCTGCATGTCCACCACTGCCTCGTCCTCTGGGAAAACATGGGAAAGGTCAATGGGAAAATGGGAAAAATCCGTGGGAAATAGGGAAAAATCCCTGTGCTCTCTGCCTGGGACCTGCACCTCCACCACAACTTCACCCTCTGGGAATAAATGGGAAAAATCAATGGGAAAATGGGAAAAATCAATGGGAAACATGGAAAAATCCCTGGGAAATAGGGAAAAATCCATGGGAAATAGGGAAAAATCCCTGCGCTCGCTTCCTGGGACCTGCACCTCCACCACAGCCTCATCCTCTGGGAATAAATGGGAAAAATCAATAGGAAAATGGGAAAAATCAGTGGGAAATAGATTAAAATCCCTGTGCTCTCTGCTGGGGACCTGCACCTCCGCCATGGCCTCATCCTCTGGAAAACATTGGAAAAGTCAATGAGATACAGGGAAAAATCAATGGAAAAAATTTTTTTCCATTGGGGAAAATAATTTTTTCCATTTCCATTTCCATTTCTGGGAAAACATGGGAAAAGTCAATGAGAAAGTGGGAAAAATCAATGGGAAAGAGGGAAAAATCAATGGGATACAGGGAAAAATCAATGGGAAACAGGGAAAAATCCCTGTGCTCGCTGCCCAGGACCTGCACCTCTACCACAGCCTCATCCTCTGGGAAAAATGGGAAAAGTCACTGGGATACAGGGAAAAATCAATGGGATATGGGAAAAATCCTTGTGCTCACTGCCCGGGACCTGCACCTCCACCATGGCTTCATTCTCTGGGAAAAAATGGGAAAAATCAAGGCAAAAATGGGAAAAATCACTGGGAAATAGGGAAAAATCAATGGGAAATAGGTTAAAATCCCTGTGCTCGCTCCCTGGGACCTGAACCTCCACCATGGCCTCATCCTCTGGGAAAACATGGGAAAAATCAATGGGAAACAGGGGAAAATCCCTGAGCTCACTGCTCGGGACCTGCACGTCCACCACTGCCTCATCCTCTGGGAAACACAGAAAAATCAATGGGATATGGGGAAAAATCTATGGGAAACAGGGGAAAATCAATGGGATACAGGGAAAAATCCCTGTGCTCACTGCCCAGGACCTGCACCTAACACCAGAGCCTCATCCTCTGGGAAAAATGGGAAAAGTCAATGGGAAAATGGGAAAAAAATTAATGGGAAATGAGGAAAAATCAGTGGGGAACTGGGAAAAATTACTGCACTTGCTGCCTGGGACCTGCACTGGAACTGCATCCCAACATCTGGAAGTGCAACGGCCATGGCTGGAACTGCATCCCAACATCTGGAAGTGCAACTCCCATGGCTGGAACTGCATCCCAACCTCTGGAAATGCAACTCCCATGGCTGGAACTGCATCCCAACATCTGGAAATGCAATTCCCATGGCTGGAACTGCATCCCAACATCTGGCTGGCAAATCACCCCCTGGAGCCCCCAGCCCCCCTCAGATCCTCACCATCGTCCGTGTGCTCAAATCTTCCAAGGACAAAGTTGATCCCAATCCATGCATAGACTCCTGCAGGGGGAAATAAAACACATCTGGAACTCCAGGAACATCAGGAATAGCTGAGTGATGAACTTGAAAGCAGATGGAAGCATTTTCATTTATTGCTCATTTTTATTTTATAAAATTGTAGAAGTTAAACATTCCTGGGAAATCATTAATGGCTGAGAATCATCCCTGGGAAATCATTAATTCCATCAGGAATTCCTGATGATCTTCTCCTCTCCCAGGTCAATGCCATGACAAAATTCCTGGCTGAATAATTAAAGACACTTTGATGTGTAAAATCCAGGAAAGAATTGAAGGAAATGAAATTTTAAAGGGATTTTAAGGCTCTGGTGATCACACCAAAATATCTCTGCTCTCCAAATCATCTCATCCTGCAAAGTTCCTTCCATCAGGAATGAGGGGATTTATCCTTCCCCTCCCTCTAGAGGAAATGGCTTCAGTGCCATTAAATTTTCAGGGATAATCAGCAAAGATTTGGCCAATCAGGGTTTGAAAAAAGCAACAAAAACACCCCAAGTATTCCCTTGGAAATTCCAAATATTTTCCAGCAATAAAAATATCCCAAAGCATCCCTTGGAAAGCCTAAATATTTTCCAGATTCAATTCCATCAGAGGAAATCCAAAATATTTTCCAGATTCAATTCCAGTAAATTTTCAGGGATAATCAGCAAAGATTTGGCCTTTCAGGACACCCAGATTTCACACTCCAGATCTCCTGAGGAACAAAGGCTCTCAAGTAAAGCAGGATTTGAAAAACCAATAAAAAAAACCCCAAATAATCCCTTGGAAATCCCAAATATTTTCCAGATTCAATTCCAGTAATTTTTCAGGGATAATCAGCAAAGATTTGGCCTTTCAGGACACCCAGATTTCTCACTCCAGATCTCCTGAGGAACAAAGGCTCTCAAGTAAAGCAGGATTTGAAAAACCAATAAAAAAAACCCCAAATAATCCCTTGGAAATCCCAAATATTTTCCAGATTCAATTCCATTAGAGGAAATCCTGAATATTTTCCAGATTGAATTCCAGTAAATTTTCAGGGATAATCAGCAAAAATTTGGCCAATCAGGAGCTCCAGAGGAACAAGGAATATTGCAGAGGAACAAAGGAATATTCCTTTCCTGAGGAATAAAGGCTCTCAAGCAAAGCAGGATTTGAAAATCCAACAAAAAATGCCCCAAATCATTCCTTGGAAATCCCAAATATTCCCCAGACCCTTTTCCAAGCCCACCTACCTTCCTGCTTGCCAGAAATGACCTCGGCGTGCGAGTCAGAGAAGAGGAAATCGAAGTGCACGGGGATGTCCGTGAGCAGATCCTCCAGGATGGCTTTCTGCTGGCTGCAAAATCCCACAAAAAAGGCTTAAACCAATCCCAAAGAAACCTGGGGCTGTTCCATGCTGGAAATATCCTTTATCCAGACCCTTTGGAGTGCAGGAAGAGGAAATCATGGAGGAATTCCTGCGTGGAGCTGACTTTTCCCAGTACCTGGATTGATTCCCATCCTGTCCCATGGATCCTCTCCCTCCTGCCCCATTCTAGTCTTAAAAATTCCCTACAAACCAAATCCCAAAAAACCCTGGGGCTGTTCCACACTCACAACATGGAAATATCCTTTATCCAGACCCTCTGGAGTGCAGGAAGCACAGTCAGGAGAGGAAATCATGGAGGAATTCCTGTGTGGAGCTGACTTTTCCCAGTACCTGGACTGATTCTCATCCTGTCCCATGGAAAACCCTCTCCATCCTGCCCCATTCCAGACTTACACTCCTGAAAACCAATCTCAAAATACCCTGGAGTTCTTCCACACTCACATCAGGGAAATTTCCCTTATCCAGCCCCTTTGGAGTGCAGGAAGCAGAGTTAGGAGATGAAATCATGGAGAAATTCCGTGTTTGTGCCCATACCTGGTTTGATTTTCATCATCACCTTTTCCTGTTCCTGTCCTATGGACAAACATCTCCCTCCTGCCCCATTTCAGATTTGAGCTCTACAAATATCCCTGCAAACAATCCCAAAGAAACTTGAAGTTCTTCCACACTCACAATATGGAAATTTCCCTTATCCAGCCACTTTGGAGTGCAGGAAGCACAGTCAGGAGAGGAAATAATGAAGAAATTCCATGTTTGTGCCAATAGCTGGATTGATTTTCATCACGGTGAGTTTCCTGCTGCTGTCCCATGGAAAATCCTCTCCTGCCCCATTCCAGACTTAACCTCCCTGCAAACCAATCCCAAAGAAACCTGGAGCTGTTCCATGCTGGAAATATCCTTTATCCAGCCACTTTGGAGTACAGGAAGCACAGCCAGGAGAGGAAATCATGGAGGAATTCCATGTTTGTGCCCGTACCTGGTTTGATTTTCATCACCGTGGGTTTCCTGGAGCTGTCCCTCATCTGCTGCACGTCCAGCAGCTCGTGGGGACAGCAGCAGCCTTATCCATGGAAAATCCTCTCCCTCCTGCCTATTTCAAACTTCAAGCTCCACAAAACTCCTTGCAAACCAATCCAAAGAAACCTGGAGCTGTTCCACCTGGAACTTTCCCTTATCCAGCCACTTTGGAGTGCAGGAAGCACAGTCAGGAGAGGAAATCATGGAGAAATTCCACGTTTGTGCCTGTACCTGGCCTGATTTTCATCACAGTGAGTTTCCTGCTGCTGTCCCATGGAAAATCCTCTCCTGCCCCATTCCAGACTAAACCCAAACCAATCCCAAAGAAAGCAATCCCAAAGAAACTTGGAGCTGTTCCATACTGGAAATATTCTTTATCCAGCCACTCATGGAGTACAGAGTTAGGAGAGGAAATCATGGAGGAATTCCCACGTGGAGCTGACTTTTCCCAGTATCTGGATTGATTTTCATCACAACATTTTCCTGCTGCTGTCCCATGGAAAATCCTCTCCCTCCTGCCCCATTCCAGACTTAAACTCCTGCAAACCAATCCCCAAAAAACCCTGGAGTTCCTCCACACTCACAACAGGGAAATATCCTTTATCCAGCCCCTCTGGAGTGCAGGAAGCAGAGCTGGGATTCAGCTGGAATTCCCAAAAAAACCAAGCAGGGAATCAGTCACCTCTCGGGCAGGATCCTCATGCCTGCAGTGCACAGGATGTAGAGAGGAGTCTCCTTGTGCTTGGAGCGGGGCACGTGCTCGGCAGCGAAGCTCAGCAGGGGCGAGATGTAATCACTGACCTTGTCAGGAGAGCCGGCAAACTCCGAAATCCCTGCGCAAACACAAAGGGGGAGCGCAGCAGCTGCAGCTGCAGCGTTCCCTGCGAAATCCTGAGCACAGCTCTTGTCATGGTGGGGCGGCCTGGTGAAGGCAGGAATGATGGATCTGACCCCACGTTCTCAGAAGGCTGATTTATTATTATATTATATTACATTATATTGTATCATATATGACATTATATCATGTGACATGATGTGACATATTATATCATATGACATTACATAACATTATATGACATAATATATTATATTACATTATATTATATTACATTATATTACATTATATTACATTAATTATATTATACTACCTTATATTATATTATATTACCTTATATTATATTATATTATATTATATTATATTATATTATATTATATTATATTATATTATATTATATTATATTATATTATACTAATACTATACTAAACTATACTAAAGAATAGTATACTATTCATATATTATATGATATATATAGTATATATAGTATACTATCATATATATATATAATACATATCTATAATACATATACATATAAAAAATATATATATAGTATACTATTCATGCTATATATGAATACCACGTTTTCCTGTTCCTGTCCTATGGACAAATCTCTCCCTCCTGCCCCATTTCAAATTTAAAACCCCTGCAAACCAATCCCAAAAAACCCTGGAGTTGTTCCACACTCACGAGATGGAAATATCCTTTATCCAGCCCCTTTGGAGTGCAGGAAGCACAGTCAGGAGAGGAAATCACAGAGAAATTCCACATTTGTGCCCATACCTGGTTTGATTTTCATCACCACGGGTTTCCTGGAGCTGTCCCTCATCTGCTGGATGTCCAGCAGGTCCTTGGGGTTGCCGTTGTGCCGGGGCCAGCAGTACACGAACACGCGGGAGCCGCCGCTGCCGCAGTCCACCACGATGCCGTAGCTCAGGTTGGGGTTCCCGGTGTCCGTGGCCTCCGTGTCCCTCACCCTGGCCAGGTACCTGGGGAAAATGGGAATTGCTGCAGGGAATTCGGCTCCCTAGGGGTCAGAACCCAGGACACTGCTCTGGCTGCCCTGGGTGATTTGAGACCCTGGCAGGGGCTCAGAGACCTTGGCACGGAGTCACAGACCCCTGTGCCTTTGATTTTAGCCCATGGAAACAATTCCCAACTTTGTATGAGGACAACTTTGTGTGGGGATTTACAAGCCACAGGAGTTTGAGTAGAATGACAGTGAATTTGTCACAGGGTGAAAAAGTAGAATTTTGGGGATTTAGAATGGGGGTTCAGGAGGCAAGATGGAGGAATCTGGGCGCGTCCTGTCCTTCTTCTTGTTCTTCTTCTTCTTGTCCTCCATCCTCTGCTGTGATGGTGGCACTTTTGGATTGGTTTAGAGTAGACACAGACTGTCTAACACAGGTGATAGGTGTTGGAAAATTATTGTAAATAAAGCACACGTAGTTCTTGGTATAAAAAGCCAACACCACGCCAAGGGCAGGGACTGTGCCACAGCCCGACCTGCTGGACAGATCCCAGCAGGGCAGAGAAAGAATGGGACAGATAAGAGAAAATAACCTTGAGAACCAGAGCCAAGCTCCTGTGGAAGCTCCTGTCCCAGGTCTGGCTGGACTTGCTGTGGATCAGGAGCAGAGCAGCGTTTCCCCTTTCCTCAAAAGCTCCATTTCATTCTTTTCCATGGAGTTCTTTCCGTTTTTTCCAGGGAATTCTTTCCCTCTTTTCCCATGGAATTCCCTCCCCTCACCTGTGGAATCTCCCATCCCGGGCTCGGCCACACTTGCTACAGATCAGGAGCCAGGACACCAGTGACTGTTCCCCCTTTCCCCCAGAGCTCCACTCCCTCTTTTCCCATGGAATTCCCTCCCCTCACCTGTGCAATCTCCCGTCCCACACTCAGCTGTACTTGCTGGAATCAGGAGCAGGCAGCAGAGCAGCTCTTCCCCTTTCCCCAGAGCTCCATTCCCTGATTCCCATGGAATTCTGTGCCCCTTCACCTGTGCAATCTCCCATCCCAGGCTCAGCAATTCCCACAGATCAGGAGCAGGGCAGCATTTCCTGTCTCCCCCAGGCTCCAGTCCCTGATTCCCATGGAATTCCCTCCCTCTTACCTGTGGAATTCCAGTGGATCAGGAGCAGAGCAGCATTTCCCCTTTCCCCCAAAGCTCCATTTCCATTCCCATGGATTCCCTCCCCTCTCACCTCTGGAATCTCCCATTCCAGGCTCAGTACTTCCAGCGGGTCAGGAGCAGGGAGACCTGTAAGTGTTCCCCCTTTCCCCCAGGCTCCAGTCCCAGTTTCCCATGGATTGCCTGCCCTCACCTGTGGAATCTCCCATCCCGGGCCCGGCCACAGTTGCTGCAGATCAGGAGCCAGGAGCCCTGTGACTGTTCCCCCTTTCCTCCAGGTTCCATTCCCTGTTTTACATGGAATGCTCTCCCTCTCACCTCTGGAATCTCCAGCTGTCCCAGGCACAGTGTGTGCCGTGGATCAGAAGCACAGAGCAGAGCAGCATTTCCCCCTTCCCTGTTTCCCATGGAAACATTCCCTCCATTCCCATGGAATTCTCTCCCTCTCACCTGTGGAACTTCCCCTCCAGGCGCTTGCTGTGGATCAGAAGCAGGGAGCAGAGCAGAATTTCCCCGTTCCCTGTTTCCCCCAGGCTCCATTCTCTGTTTCCCATGGATTCCCTCCCCTCTCACCTCTGGAATCTCCAGCTGTCCCGGGCACAGTGCATGCCATGGATCAGCAGCAGGGAGCAGAGCAGCATTTCCCCATTCCCATGGATTCCCTGCTCTCTCACTTGTGGAATTTCCCATCTCAGTGCCTGCCCCGGTGCAGCAGCAGGGAGCAGATCAGCATTTCCCATTTCCCCGGCCTCCATTTCCCTGTTTTCCATGGATTCCCTGCCCTCTCACCTGGGGAATTTCCTGCTGTCCTGGCTACTTCCCGTGGATCAGCAGCAGAGCAGCGTTTCCCCATTCCCCATTCCCTGTTTCCCATGGAATTCTCTCCCCCTCACCTGTGGAATTTCCCCTCCCAGGCTCGGTACTTCCCACGGATCAGGAGCAGAGCAGCATTTCCCTTTCCCCAGACTCCATTTCCCTGTTTCCCATGGAATTCCCTCCCTCTCACCTCTGGAATTGCCCCTCTCGGTGGCGGCCCGGAGCACCAGCAGGGAGCAGAGCAGCGTTTCCCCATTCCCCATTCCCATGGAATTCCCTCTCTCTCACCTGTGGAATTTCCAGTCGCGGTGCCTGCCCCAGCAGGGAGCAGAGCAGCATTCCCCCATTCCCCATTCCCAAGGATTCCCTCTCTCTCACCTGTGGAATTTCCCGTCTCTGTTCTTGCCCCGGAGCACCAGCAGGGAGCAGAGCAGCATTCCCCCATTCCCCATT
>NW_005054514.1:19485-21154 GCF_000277835.1 Geospiza fortis
CCGCCCCCAGCAGCAGCAGCTGCCGCAGGGACGCGTTCAGGACGCGGGGACAGCCCACGGGAGAGAGGCTGAAGTGCCACGAGGCCGGGAGCAGGCAGGAGATGCTGATCCTGCAACCCCAAGGGAGAAACGAGCGGATTGAGGGATGGATTTGGTGCTAAAAGCAGGAAAAACTCCTGCCTGGAGGGTGGGGAGGGGCTGGGATGGAATTCCCACTCCTGCCCCATCCCTGGGAGCGGGGCTGAGGAGGATGGAAGGATCCCATGGGATCTGATGGGTTTGGGGCCTTTTTATCTCCTGGCTTTCTTTTGACGTCTCAGGAAAATTAGAGCCAAGAAGGAGGGAAAAGCCTGGCTTGGGATTCAGGGAAAGGAAATCTGGGGATGATCCTGGGGAAATCTGGGAGGACCTCAGGGCATTTCCCCAGGGCCTGAAGGGGCTCCAGGAGAGCTGGAAAGGGACAAAGGATGGAGGGATGGGACACAGGGAATGCCACAGAGCAGGGATGGATGGGATGTTGGGCATTGGGAATTCCTGGCTGGGAGGGAATTCCCAGGGAGCTGGGGCTGCCCCTGGATCCCTGGCAGTGCCCAGGGCCAGGCGGGGGGCCCTGAGGGGGAGCTGTCCCTGCCATGGCAGGGGGGGGATGATCCTTAAGGAAGCTTCCAACCCAACCCAACCACTGCAGGATTCTGCTGAGGATTGAGAGGACTCAGGACACCATCCCCATGCTGGAATTCCTGATCAGGTTCCCTCCAAAGCCTTTCCAGTTCATCCCACAGTCCCTCTGGGATCCTTACCTGCCCATTTTGGGATGGGGCAGCAGCAGGAGCTGTGGAGCCTCAGCTGGTGACCTCGGAGGGACCAGGAACATCCGAGCTCCCCTGGGCCATCCCTGCTCTGCTCCTGAGGGAAAACCAGGGCAGCTGAATCCCTGCGACATCCCTGAGGGAGCTGATTCCCTGCACAGCCCTGGGGAGATCCCTGAGGAAACACCCTGGGATGGGACCCTTCCCTTCCCCCTTCCCTTCCCTTCCCTTCCCTTCCCTTCCCTTCCCTTCCCTTCCCTCCCCTCCCCTCCCCTCCGGGACGTGGGGCTGTCCCGGGGCTGTCCCGGGTAAGGAATGCAGGAATCCAAAGGAAAACAGGGATCCAGAGGGGGTGGCAGCACCGAATCCCCTCGGGCACGGTGGGGAGGGGCTGGGATGGGATTCCCAGAGCAGCTGGGGCCGCCCTGGGTCCTGGGGCTGGATGGGATTCCAGGTCCCGTTCCAGGTCCTGTTCCAGGTCCTGTTCCAGGTCCTGGTCCTTCCCAGCCAAAGCATCCCGGGATTCCGGGACCCCTGCCGGGACCAAGCACCAGCAGAACCCCAAAAGAGCCAAGGGAATGCGGGAATTCCAACCCAGGCAGCCGGGAGGGGACAGAGAACAGCGGGGAGGGGATAACGGGGTGAGGGAAATGCATGGGGGAAACAGGATGAGAGAACGGGGTCAGGGAATGGGATGGAGGGATCGGGATGGGGGAACAGGATGGAGAGAACGGGATGAAGGAAAGGGATGAGGGAAAGGGATGGAGGCAAGGCCGGGGAAGGGACGGGGAAGGGACGGGGAAGGGACGTGGAGCGGAGCGAGCCGGGGCAGCTCCCCAGGGGCGCCACCCTCCCGCCGG
>NW_005054514.1:21764-23725 GCF_000277835.1 Geospiza fortis
ATTCCCCGGGGGCGTGGCTGGGGGCGTGGCCATGGCGGAGGGGGCGTGGCCAGGAGGAGCCGGGAGCGCTGCCGGTAAAACCGGCCCAAAATCGCTATAAAAACACCGTTAACGGCAGAAACAGGAATTTGTGGCTACAAATATGCCAAAGTTGAGAAATATATAAAGTTCGTAGCTATAACTGTGTCAGTATTTCGAAATATATAAAATCTATGGCTAAAAATGTGTCAATATTTGGAAATATATTAATTTTATAGCTATGTGTTACTATTTTGAAATATATTAAATTTATACTAATAAGTGTGTCAATGTTTTGAAATATATTAAATTTGTAGCAATAAAAGCGTGAATGTTTTGAAATAAACTTATACATGTGTCAATATTTTGGGATAAATTCAATTTATAGCTCTCACCATGCAAATATTTTGAATTATATTATTATATATATCCAATGGTTGTAGCAGCTGTAATGAATATCTCAATATTTACGATCTAAAGAATAAATACGTTAATTTTATTTTTAAAAAATAAAAAAAAATAAAATTCCACGGGGAAAAGGGGAATTCTCCTGCGTTTTGCCGCTGAGCGGCAGCACCGCCTGTGCCCGCTCCGGGATCCCCGCCGAGAAATGGAAAAGTTTCTCCTGGCCAGGATGAGGCGGAAAAAACGGGAATAAAGGCGGGGATTTGCAGGGAAAGCGGGGCTGGGGGTGGAATCCATCCCAGGAGGGGCTGGAGAGGAATTTGGGGTGGGAAATTATCCCAGGGGGGAGGAGGGAAGGGAAAGGGAATAAGGGAAGGGGGAGTGAAAAGGGAATGGAATAAGGGAAAGGGAATAAAGAAAAGAAAAGGGAATAAGGGAAAGGGAATAAGGGAAAGAAAAGGGAATAAGGGAAAGGAAAAAGGGAAGGAATAAGGAAAATGAGAGGGAAGGAACAAGGAAAGGAGAAAGAAAGGGCAACAGAATAAGGAGAAGAAAAAGGAAAGGGATGAGGAAAGGGGAAAGGAAAAAGAAATAATAAGGAAAAGGAAAGGGAAGGAATGAGGAAAGGAGAAAGGAAAGTTGAAAAGAGAAAGGGGAAAGGAATAAGGAAAAGAAAAGGGGAAAGGAAAAAGAGAAGGAAAATAAAGGGGAACGGAATAAGGAAAGGAAAAGGGAAGGAATAAGGAAAGGGGAATGGAACAAGGGAAAGAATAAGGAAAAGGAAAGAATAAGGAAAGGAGAAAGGGAAGTTGAAAAGAGAAGGGAAAGGGGAATAGAATAAGGAAAATAAAAGGGAAGGGGAAAGGGAAAAGAGAAGAAAAAAAAGGGAATGAATAAGGAAAGGAATAAGGAAAGGGGAAAGGAGTAAGGAAAAGAGAAAGAAAAGGAATACGGAAAGGAAAAAGTGAAGGGGAAAGGAGAAAGGAAAGGAAAAAAGGAAGAGGAAAGGAGAAAAGAAAGTTGAAAAGAGAAGGGAAGGGGAATGGAATAAGGAAAGGAAAGGGGAAAGAAAAAGTGAAGACAGAAAGGAAGGGAAAGCAATAAAGAAAGGAAAAATAAAAGGAATAAAGAAAGGGGAAAGGAGTAAGGAAAAGGGAAGGAAAAAGAAAGGGGAAAAAATAAGGAAAGGAAAAAGGAAAGGGGAATGGAAAGGTGAAGAGAGAAAGGGGAAAGGAGTAAGGAAAAGAAAAAGAAAAGGAATAAGGAATAGGAAAGGAAAAAGGGAAGGGGAAAGGCATAAGGAAAGGAGAAAGGAAAGTTGAAAAGAGAAGGCAAAGGGGAATGGAATACGGACAGGAAAAATAAAAGTAGTAAGGAAAGGGAAAGGAATAAGGGAAGGGGAAAGGAAGGGGAAAGGGAAGGAATGGAGAGGAGCCAGGCCAGGGTTTCTCGGTGCCGCAGGAGGAGTTTGCCGTGCGGCGCGGGGCCCGGCGGGCGGGGCAGCAGCGTTCGGGGCTCCTGCCGGGGGCAGCCCCGCT
>NW_005054514.1:24162-33219 GCF_000277835.1 Geospiza fortis
GAAGAAGAAGAAGAAGAAGAACAAGAACAAGAACAAGAACAAAAAGAAGAAGAAAAAAAAAGGCTGGACACGCCCAGATTCCTCCATCTTGTCCCCATAACCCCCATACCAAAAATCCTAAAATCTGCATTTTCACCCTGTGATCATTTTATTGTTATACTATTTAAACTTCTGTGACTTTCAGGTCCTCATACAAAGCTGGTAACTTGCTCCAGGGGTCACAATCAAACCCCCAGGTGCTCTGGGCTGTGCCAGGGTCTCCGAGCCCCCGGCGGGGTCCTGGGCGACTCTGGACACCCGGAGGGATGCGCTGAGTCCCGACAGTTAGAAACTGGTGTGAAACAGTTGATAGATTGTCGCCCTGATTTTTTAAGATTTTCCAAGCCTTCTGATGTTTATATTCTTGTAACGAACTTTCTCACACACTTTCGGTGGATAGCTCATTGTTTTGCGTTCTTTCATGGAGGAGGAGAGATTTGATGGGCTGTTGGTTTGGCCAGTGCCATTGCAGAGGTGGCACTGTCACCCTCCAATCCGTGTCACCTTTGGAAAGCTATAAATGTTGGAGTCAGAGAATAATAAATAAAAATAAAACTTCCCTTTTTTCTTCGCCCTGAGAGCAGCAGTGTGCGCTTGTGCTCTTTTGTGTCCTACAGCGGCATCAGATCGTTAACACGTACTGTTAATTTGGTTATTATATTGGAAAAGGGGTTAAAGGGTATTTGTAAGGAATCCAGGACTCAAGGTACCAGAACACACCTCAGTGTCGTCACCAGTTGTGGGGTTGTGGGTCCCAGGATGAGGTGAGAGATGAGAATTGACTCCAAGTTCTCAGAAGGCTCATATATTATGATTATATTATATTAAAAGAAAACCATATTCTAAAATTGTACTAAAGAAAGAGAAAGGAGACATCAGAAGGCTAGAACAAGAATGATAATAAAAACTTGTCAGTGACCAGAGTCCCGACACAGCTGCACTAGGATTGGTCATTAATTAAAAACAATTCACGTGCTGAGTAAACAATTCTCCAAATCACATTCCAGGGGAGCAAAACATGGAGAGGCTGAGGCTTCTCATTTTGCCAGGAGAAGAAGTCCTGGCAAAGGGATTTTCCAGAAAATATCATGGTGACAGCAGGGGAACTGTCAACTGCCTTTGGGAAAAAATACTGGATGTACTCTCTCCTTTCCCTGGTCCTTGGCTGTCCTAGGCCAGTGCTTTGTCTTCCCTGTGTTCACTGCCAGTGGATTAGGAATCTCGGCTGGAGAGATGGGGTCTCAAAGTGGGATGTCTGGGGAGGAGCAACATGAATTATAATAAAAACTCGTGACTGACCAGAATCCCGACACAGCTGGACTGGGATTGGTCATTAATTAAAAACAATTCACATGGAACCAATCAAAGATGCACCAATTGGTAAAAAAATCTCCAAACCACATTCCAAGCAATCAGATAATTGTTGTTTATATTTCGTTTCTGAGGCTTCTCAGCTTCTCAGGAGAAAAATCCTGGGCAAAAAGGATTTTTCATAAAATCTCACAGTGACACCTCAGTAAAGTGCAGCAGGAGCCAGCCCGGACAGAGCTGCAATGGCCAATCAAGCACCTTAAACCTTCATGCAAATGAGGGATCCCAACAGAAACCAGTCCAAAGGGACAAAAAACGGGATAGAAAGGGGCTCCTGACCCACTGAATTGTGCTGCTCCATCTGGGACATCGCTGCTGAAAAGAAAATCCAGCGCTGCAGCATCCTCGAGGGAACGCTCCTGCCCCATTCCCTGCCCCATCCCCATTCCCATTCCCCTTCTCATCCCCATTCCCATCCCCATTCCCATTCCCAATCCCAATTCCCATCCCCATTCCCACAGGCCCCCTTGCTTCAGGCCTTTCTTTTTCTTGTCATAAAAGCTGAAATCACTTTAGTACCAGGAACCTGCTCTCATTTTTAGCATCTCCCAGCGGGATTTTCCTCCCGGCATTTCTGCATTTTTTCGTTTAAATGCTCCCATTCCAAAGCTCCCGAAGCTGCACTGCCTTTGGGGTGAATAAAGGGGATTTTTTTTTTCTCTGCTTGTGCTGTGGCAGAAGGCTCAGAATGCGTCAGTCCTCATTCCAGGACTGACTGTTTTAAATCCCATTTTAAACACGTTTTATTTGGTGAAACCCATCAGAATTAACCAGTTTGACCAAGGCCATTTGAGGGGTCAGGGCAGAGCAGGATCCTGGAATGGTTTGGGGTGGAAGGAGCTGAAATCCCATCCAGTTCCAACCCCGACACCTCCCCCTGTGCCAGGGGCTCCAACCTGGCCTTGGGCACTGCCAGGGATCCAGGGGCAGCCACAGCTCCCTGGGCATTCCATCCCAGCCCCTCCACCCTCCCAGCCAGGAATTCCCAATATCCCATCCATCCCTGCCCTCTGGCAGTGGAAGCCGTTCCCTGTGTCCTGTCCTGGCACTCAGGCTCTCCTGCCCAGCCAGTTCCCAGTGTCCGGGGCTGCTCCTGCAGCGCCTGCAGAGGGGTGGGAAAACAAAATCCTGGAATGTGTCCCATCCCTCCATCCTTTGTCCCAAGTCCCTCTCCAGCTCTCCTGGAGCCCCTTCAGGCTCCGGGGAACTGCCCTGAAATCCCCCCAGACCCTTCCCTTCCCTTCCCTTCCCTTCCCTTCCCTTCCCTTCCCTTCCCTTCCCTTCCCTTCCCTCAACAAGGTGCAAGAGACCCTGGACAGCAGCCAGGCAGGAAGGGATTCCCTTCCCTTCCCTTCCCAAACCTTCCCAAACCTTCCCAAACCTTCCCTTCCCTTCATCCCAAACCAGGTTTTTCCCCTCCTTTTTGGCTCTAATTTTGCTGATTTCTGGAAATAAAGCCAGGACAGGCCCAGGAGCTCCATCCCTGCGGGCTCCTCTGCCCCGCTCCCTCCCTCAGTCACCTCCAGCTGCGCCCTCCCATTGTTCCCCCAGGGCTCCAAACCAGAAAGGCGAGTTGGGAAAAAGAGACCAAAACAAAACAAAACAACTTTGGTGCAGGAAATAATCCCAAAGCAGCTTTAATTACACACGGCGGGCTCTGCCGCTCCCTGCGCCCGCTCGGGGAGGGGGAACGAGGTCAGGTTATGTGAGCGCTGAAAGGAAATTCGGAAATTCCGGGAGTCACACCTTGAACTCGGGGGGGCTGAGCTCCCTGCCTGGCTCTGCTGCAGCTCCAGCGCTGCCTTTTCCCATCCTGGGATGGTTTGGGGCTGGAAAATTCCCTGGAGAAACACCAGGGCTCGGTTCTTTCTGATTTCTTTGCTGGTGACGCTGCGGTGATGTTACACAAAATCCCGGCGGTGAAACCGATCCCTGGGTGACTCAGGCAGAAAGGAGAAAGTTCAGGAATGTGGTTAAAGCTGGGAATGATCCTGCTCTGCCTACACGCCCAAAATTTTTCACTCTGATGGGCTCCAGCACTTTTAGGGGCGAAGAACCCCATGAATGCCGGCCCTGAGCTTGTAGCAGAGCAGGAATTCCTGTTTTCTGTGATTTTCCAGCCCCAATCCCAGCACCAGCACCTCAAGTGCATTAATCCTTACCCTGAGCTTGTGGCAGAGCAGGAATTCCTGTTTTCTGTGATTTTCCAGCCCCAATCCCAGCACCAGCACCTCAAGTGCATTAATCCTTACCCTGAGCTTGTGGCAGAGCAGGAATTCCTGTTTTCTGTGATTTTCCAGCCCCAATCCCATTCCAACACCATTCCTGCAGTCCACACCTTTCCCTCAGAGCTGCACAAAGTCAGAGGGGCTGGAGCTCCCTGCCTGGCTCTGCTGCAGCTCCAGCGCTGCCCCTTCCCATTTTGGGATGGTTTGGGGCTGGAAAAACCCCCTGGAGAACATCAGGGCTCAATTCTCAGATTTTCTTTGCTGGTGACTCTCCCTGGCATCACCTCATGGGTGCTGAGAGAGTTCAGGGATTGTGGTTAAAGCTGGGAACGATCCTGCTCTGCCTGCATTCAAAACATCAAATTGTTTCATTCTGATGGGCTCCACCACTTTTTTGGGGGGCTAAAAAGTGCATTAATCCTTACCCTGAGCTTGTAGCAGGGTTACAGAGCAGGAATTCTTGTTTTCCCTGATTTCCCAGCACCAATCCCAGCACCAGCACCTCGAGTGCATTAATCCTTACCCTGAGCTTGTAGCAGAGCAGGAATTCCAGTTTTCTGTGATTTTCCAGCATTGATTCCAGCACCAGCACCTCAAGTGCATCAATCCTTACCCTGAGCTTGTGGCAGAGCAGGAATTCCTGTTTTCTGTGATTTTCCAGCATTGATCCCAACACCAGCACCTCATGGAGGCTTCAAACCAGGAGCTGCTGCTCCCAAAGTGGGTCAGGCCACCCTGAAGACAAAACAGAATTGTTTGTTTATATTCCTGGAGTTTGCAAATATAAAGATAAAAAATAACTGGGACACATCAGGTTTCCAAGCAGATGAATCTCCCTGGGCTCTCCATTCCCAGGAGAATCCAGGCTGGACCCTTCTCCAGGGATCTCCTGGGGCTGGCACTGCCTTGGAGCTCAGGATGGGGCTGGGAAAGAGCTCCAGACTTGGGGTTAAATTTGTATTTTGGGGTTGGGAAAGAGCTCCAGACTTGGGTTAAATTTGTATTTTGGGGCTGGGAAAGAGCTCCAGACTTGGGGTTAAATTTGTATTTTGGGGCTGGGAAAGAGCTCCAGACTTGGGGTTAAATTTGTATTTTGGGGCATTTTGGGTGTTTTTAAGGAAGGATGTGCTGGGAAGGGGCTGGTCTGTGTCCTGTGGGATGGGGAATTGATTCCCACATGGAATCTGTCTTTCCTGTGAGGATCTGACACCCAAACTTGCCAAAAAAAAGCTGTGAGGACATAAAATTCCAGCTGGCTGTGCTGCAAATAAGATTAAAATCAAATCCACCATTTATATTTGCTCTGATCCCTATTCTAAAACCTTTATAGAATGCCATAAACCAGGGCCTTTTCCTTTCCACATTAAAAATCATGGAATGGTTTGGGTTTAAAACCATCCATGGGCAGGGTTCCACTACCCCAGGTTGCTCCAAGCTGGCCTTGGACACTTCCAGGGATGGAGCAGCCACAGCTCCTCTGGGAATTCCATGCCAGGGAAGAAAACCACTAATATCTGATGCTGAACACACCAATTTTTAATTAAAAAAAAAAACAACAAACTTTGAATTTGCTGCTCTGTGACTTTGGCAGCTGCCAGTGCTGCTGGTGGGGAGGATAAAGCCCCTGAGCCAGGTGGTGCTCAGCTGTTAGAGAAGCTGGAGATTCGCAAAGTGACAAAAATGTAAATACAAACCCCTGGGTGCAGGAGATAAAGGCCAGTTTGGGTGCCCACCTCCCAGCTGGGCACTGCTGCCTTATCACCCGGGCTGCAGCTTCTGGCGCTGGCGCTCCTGCGTGCGAGGGCGCTGATAAGGAGCTCCAGGTGCTCCTTATCAGCTGGGAGGGGCTCAGGGCTGTGGTGCTGCCCCAGCCCCGCAGGAGCCTTCCTCCCGCTGCCTGGGCTCCTCCTCTGAGCCCTCCACTGCCGGCATTCTCCTTTCTCCTGGAATTCCTGGCTCTGGTTTCTGTTCCTGCCGTCCCACGGCTCTCCAGGCTGCAGGAGGGAGCTGCTGCCCCAGCCTTGGGGCTGCGGCTGATTCCTGGATTTGTTTGGGAATCAGGGGGAACTTGGGGCGTTCTGCTGCGACTTGCTGGGGTGTGGATCGTGAAGTTGTGGATTCATGGAGTGGTTTGGGTTGGAAGGAGCTTAGAGCCCATCCAGAGCCACCCCTGCCCTGGCAGGAACACCTCCCGCTGGCCCGGGGCTGCTTTGGGGACAATTTGGGGCTGCTTTGGGCGCAGTTTGGGGCTGGTCTGGCAGTGGAAGCCATTCCCTAGCTCCTGTCCCTCCAGGCTCTCCTGCCCAGGCAATTCCCAGTGTCCAGGGCTGTTCCTGCAGCACCTGCAGAGGGATGGGAAAACAAAATCCTGGAATGGTTTGGGTGGGGAGGGACTTTAACTCCCATCCAGTGCCAGCCCTGGGACACCTCCCACTGTCCCAGGTCACTCCCAGCCCATCCAGGTGGCCCTGGACACTCCCAGGCTGAGGCTTTGCAGCCCAAAGCTGGTTTGAGCTCTGCCCTTCCCCGTTTCTCTGCTCCCACGGAATCTGGGGCCCGTGGAGCACCCAGGGACCCCCAAGGCTGGGGAGCTCCAGGAGGGGATGCAGGGGTCGAATTCCAAATAATCCTTTGGGGAGGAATGAAATCAAAGTCAGGGCTGCTCCCTGGGCCACAAAGACTTTGCCTCCTCCTCCTGGAGAGCACCAAATTCACCTGGCTTGGGTTGGTTTGGTGGTGGAACAAGGAAATCATGGAAAATGTGAAGGAAGAGGAGAGGGTGGGAAGGGAGGAGCTAGGGAATCCTTGCCCAAGCCTGGTCCCACAGGAAGCTTTTCCAGGGAAGCTGAGCTCCTTTTGTCCAGGAATGGCAGAAATCCATCCCAGAGCCACAGGCTGCTCCTTTTCCTGGCCACAACCTATGCATATTATAGGAATCCTCTATCAAACTTTAAACATTTATTTCCCACACCTGTCTGCCCCATTTCCCTGGCAGAAATCATGGATAACCCCATCCCATCCCCAGGAACACGGGGGATCCCTCAGGCTGAGCCTCTGCTGTGGCACGGGAGCTTTGGAGCAGAAGGATTCTTCATGGCACCACTCCAGGGTCAAAATGTAACCGGGAAGCAGAACTCCAGCCTGATCCAGGTCATTATCAGGGAGCTGCACCTGAGAGTGCAGGAGAAAGGGCTCTTTAAGGTGGCTCTAATTCCCCCTCCCTGCCCTGCCAGAGGCACGGGAAGGAGATTAAAGTTCTTGCTCAAGGAGAGGAAAACCTCGATAAAGCCTGTGGAGCAATGCTGGGCAATGCGTCCCTGCCAGTTTTGTTTCCTTGGATCGCAGCAAGGGAAGTTCCTGAGCCTGCTTTGCTCTGGGGATCGTGGTTCTCTGCTGGGATTTTGGGTGTGGATGTGGCTCTCCAGCTTTAAATGTCGTTTCATGAGGAAAACACGGCGCCCAGCCCTGCCAGCAGCACAGCTTTGGTCTCTCTCCAAGGAAAGAAAGGTGTGAAGATCCCGTGGCTTCTGCCAGGGGGCAGGCAGGGGAGCTTGGAGCGATTCCTGGGTTAAATGTTGTGTTCTTGAAGGGCTGGACACTCTCAGCTTTGCACAGGCCTCAGGGCTGGGGGATGGCTGGGACACCCCGGGACAGCAGCTGCCTGTCACCTCCAGCTCTCCACATCCCCGAGAAGTGTTTGGCCAAGTGCAGGGAATGCTGCCAGGTCCCCAGAATCTATCAGGAGCGAGTCCCATGCGTGACAATGTCATTTATTGTTATTTTCTGCAGCAGCTCCGTGTTCCCACGGGGAACAGAGAATTCCCAGCACAAATAAGGCACGGAGGAAGGAGAACAGCTCGTGCTGCCCCCAGCACCTCTCCACACCTGGATTTTCTCACCTTGTGTGTGCTCATTTCCAAACCCAACACTTCATTTTCCTGCTTTTCCAGGCTCCGAGGGGTTTTCCTCCTTCCCAAGGTGCACACAGCAATAAATTGCCCGGTGGTATCACAGGAATGGTTAACCTTGATTTGAGTTGGTGCAACACCTCCTTCCCTGCAAGGTCGAATTCCAAATAATCCTTTGGGGAGGAATGAAATCAAAGTCAGGGCTGCTCCCTGGGCCACAAAGACTTTGCCTCCTCCTCCTGGAGAGCACCAAATTCACCTGGCTTGGGTTGGTTTGGTGGTGGAACAAGGAAATCATGGAAAATGGGAAGGAAGAGGAGAATTTTTGGGGAGCAGGGACATGAGGGGAGCTTGGAGTGGGATCTGCAGGAGGGATGGGGATGCTCTGGATCCCCAGAGAACCAAGAAAACCAAGAGAAGCAAGGAAAGCAGGGGCAGGAAGGTTTGGAAACCCTTCCAGGAGGTTTTGTCCCCGCAGCGAGGCGCAGCCCAGGCAGGGGAGTGGCTGTGGCAGCACGGGAGGGGACAGGGGGCTGTGGGCACAGAGACGCCCCCAGCGCTCCTGTGGCAGCACGGGAGGGGACAGGGGACTGCAGGCACAGAGACGCCCCCAGCACTCCCCACAAAACCCCAAAGGAACCCACAAACCCTGCTCTGGGCAGCTCCCCCAGCGCTCCCCACAAAACCCCAAAGGAACCCACAAACCCTGCTCAGGCAGCTCCCCCGATCAGCTCTGGAGCTGAGCACAGCCCCTCTGGGCTTGGGGACAATTTGGGGCTGCTTTGGGGACACTTTGGGGACGATTTGGGGCTGCTTTGGGCACAGTTTGGGGCTGATTTGGGCACAATGTAGGGCTGCTTTGGGGACATTTTAGGGCTGCTTTGGGGACGATCTAGGGCTGCTTTGGGGACAATTTGGGGCTGTTTTGGACACAATCTAGGGCTGCTTTGGGGACACTTTGGGGACAATTTGGGGCTGCTTTGGGGCACAATTTGGGGCTGATTTGGGGGGAATCTGGGGTTGCTTTAGGAGCAGTTTGGGGCTGCTTTAGGCACAAATTTGGGCTGCTTTGGGCACAATTTGGTGCTGTTTTGGGGACAATTTTGGGCTGATTTGGGGACATTTTGGGGCTGCTTTGGGCACAGTTTGGGGCTGATTTGGGCACAGTTTGGGACTGCTTTGGGGACAATTTAGAGCTGCTTTGGGCACAATTTGGGACTGCTTTGGGGACGATCTAGGGCTGCTTTGGGCACACTTCGGGGCTGCTTTGGGGACAATTTGGGCTGCTTTGGCCACAATTTATGCCTTCTTTGGGCACAATTTGGGGCTGCTTTGGGGACACTTTGGGGTCCCTGCAGGGAGCACAGCCCCTTTGCCCATGGAATCTCCGTCTCCAGGTCTGACCGCACCTTGCCCTGCTCCACCGGGGGTGACTCAGGGGGACCCTGGAACGAGGGTGCCCGTCCCGGCACAAGGGCTCAGTGCCAGCTTTGAGGGGTTCTGCCGGGGGA
>NW_005054514.1:34245-51737 GCF_000277835.1 Geospiza fortis
CGGAGTGTTGGGGGGACAGGGAGAGGGGAGAGAGAGGTGTGTAAGCGTTATTGGGGTGCAGGGACTCCCAGGGTACAGGGAGAGGGGAGTGTGAGAGGTGTGCGAGCGTTATTGGGGTGCAGGGACTTGTGGGGTGCAGGGAGAGGGGAGTGTGAGAGGTGTGCAAGGGGTTTTGGGGTGCCAGAAGTGCTGGGGGTGCAAAGTTTTTTTGGAGTGGTAGAGGGAAGTGTGCAAGCAGTTATTGGGGTGCAGGAACTTGTGGGGTGCAAGGGGGGAGTGTGAGAGGTGTGCAAGGGGTTTTGGGGTGCCAGAAGTGCTGGGGGTGCAAAGTTTTTTTGGAGTGGTAGAGGGAAGTGTGCAAGCAGTTATTGGGGTGCAGGAACTTGTGGGGTGCAAGGGGGGAGTGTGAGAGGTGTGGGGGGGGATTTGGGGTGCAGGAGCTTGTGGGGTGCAGGGAGAGGAGAGTGTAAGAGGTGTGCAAGGGGTTATTGGGGCGTAGGGAGAGAGTGTGAGAGGTGTGCAAGCGTTATTGGGGTGCAGGAACGCCTTGGGGTGCAAGGTTTCTTTGGGGTGCAAGAGGAGAGTGTGCAAGCATTATTGGGGTGCAGGGAGGGAGGGAGTGTGAGAGGTGTGCGAGGGATTTTGGGGGTGTCAGAAGTGCTGGGGGGTGTGAGGTTTCTTTGGGGTGCAAGGGAGAGGCAGTGTGAGAGGTGTGCGAGGGATTTTGGGGTGTAAGGTTTCTTTGGGATGCAAGAGGGGAGTGTGCAAGGGGTTATTGGGGTGCAAAAACTTCTGGGGTGCAAGAGGGGGAGTACGAGAGCAGGAACTTCTGGGGTGCGGGGAGAGGGAGAGGTGTGCAAGGGGTCTTGGGGGTGCAAGAGGGGAGTGTGTAAATGGTTATTGGGGTGCAAGGGGGGAGTGTGAGAGGTGTGCGAGGGGCTGTTGGAGTGCAAGAAGTGCTGGGGGTGCCAGGAGGGTGTGCCAGAGGTTTTGGGGTGCAGAGGGGAAATGTGTAAGGAGTCATTGGAGTGAAAGGAGTGCTGGGGGTTCAGGGCGTTGTTGGGGTCTAAGGGACGTGTAAGAGTTTTTGGGGTGCAAGGGAGGAAAATGTGCAAGAAATTGGGGTGCAAGGGGGGGAGAGCGTGGAGGGGATGTTGGGGTGCAGGAAAGGTGGGGATGTGTAAGGGATTTTGGGGTGCAGATGAGTGAAGTGTCCATGGAATGTTGGGGTGCCCGAGGTTCCCGGGGCAGGGCAGGCGCCGGGCGGGCCCCGAGGTGTCACCCCCAAATCCCCGCTGGCTCTGGGGCCGTCCTGCGGCCCCCGGGGCTCTGCACAGCGCTGGCGCAGAGGTGACAGCCCCGGAGCTGCTCCCTGGGCTGGGAGATGCCAGCCCGGTGCCACCCTGCTGGCATCCCTGGGACCGGGATCGGGGGCTCCTGGGAGCTCTTCCCTCCCGGGGCTTTGGGATCCCAGCTCGGGATCTGGGATCAGGGGCTCAGGATCTGGGATCAGGAGCTCCCTGTGAGCTTTTCCCTCCTGGAGTGTTGGAAATCCCAGCTCAGGAAATGGGATCAGGAGTTTCCTAAGCAGCTTTTCCCTCCCGGAGCTTTGGGATCCCAGCTCAGGATCTGGGATCAGGGGCTCAGGAACTGGGATCAGGGGCTTTCTGGGAGCTTTTCCCTCCCGGAGCTTTGGGATCCCAGCTCCTGCTGGGATGGGGCCACACCGGGATGGGTGCGTGCCTTTGCTGGGGTCAGGGTGTTTGAGGAGGAGCTGCCCGCTGGATTTTGGAGCTGGTGATGCTCGAGCACACTCAGGAAAGGCTTCCCAGTGTCTGCAGAGTGTGGGAATCATCCTGCAGGATAATTCCTGGCTCTGCCCTGCCGCTTTGCTGCTGTGGGGCCTTCAAAAGAAGAAGGAAAGCCGGGAAAAGCCGAAGTGCCTCGATGAATCATGAGATGTTGCAATCCCCGCTCCTTCTCGTGCAGGGCTCCCTGAAAGAGTAGAAAGGGCAGAGGAGAGGAAGCGCTTTGGCTTTTGCAGCTCCTGCCAGTGTGAGAAGCCCTCAAAGGGAATATTCCCGGCTTTCCCGCCCTGTTTTCCCTCGGGGTCTGTCCCGGCTGCACCTAGCTCACGGATCGGGGATGTCCCCGTGGCTGCGGGGGACGGACACATCAGGGGCTTGTGCCCGGTCCCGGCACAGCCCTGGGTGTTGTCCCTCCGGAATCGTGCCGTTCTTTCAGAAATGAAAGCGGCGCCGGTTTCCTGGAGGGGGAGGCGCTCTGCGGGAAAAGCTCCGGCAATCGCAATCCCCAATCCGCAATCCGGGAGCGGAGAAATCCCTGCGGCTGCGGCGATGGGACAGCTGACCCAAAAAGGGGGGTTTGATCCCTAAAGAGGGTTTGTTTTCGTGTGGTGCTGTAATCCAGTAACAGCTCAGCTCTTTCACTGTATCGTGGCAGCTCTCTCGCTGTATCCTGCAGGAAAGGAGCGAAGCTTTCCCTCCGTGGCCCTTCCTGGGGCACAGCTCCAGCCCGGGGCAGGTCGGGTTTGTCTGCAGGTGCAGAAGGAGCACCCGGGCAGCTCCTGCCCTCAGGTTCCTCCTGTCTGCCTCCCAGCGAGTCATTTCCTCCCAAAGAGAAACTGAAAATGTCGTAATTTGGGGAATTGTTTGCTGCAGACACTTGCACAAGCCCTGAGCTTGACGGGGTCACAGAATCCCGGCGTGGTTTGGATGGGAAGGGACCTGAAAATCCCCCGGGGCCACCCCAGGGCAGGGACACCTCCCGCTGTCCCGGGGTGCTCCAGCCTGCTGCAGCCCCTCTGGGAATCCCACCCCTCCCTCCTCCCTCACAGGGAAGAGCTCCTCCCCAATATCCACCTTCAATCTACACTCTGTTCCTCCCCATTATTTTCCAGAGTTGAATAATAAATAATAATTTATTTATTTTTTTACCCCTTGAGCTGCAGCCTCACCTACACTTTCCCTCTGCCTCTCCCTCTCAGCTCTGGTTGTTTGGACGCCCTGGGCTGGGGTTTTGCTGGTGCTGAGGGCGTTTCTCACACTTCCCAGGCTTGCTTTTGTTTGTGCCTGCTGCAAAAACCAGCTCTGCTGGGAGCCCCGATCCATGCCCAGTGATCTGGAGGGATCAGCGTGCCAAGGACTCCTGAAGGCAGCAGAACAGGAGCTCCTGGGGGGCTCCCCTGGAGCCTCCCCCTCCTGCCCTGACCCTTCTGGGGACTTTTCTGCTGGAGCTGGTTCCCAAAGGCTGTGAAAACAAACGATGGGATCCCCTTGGGGATGTGAGGAACAGTTTTGCTCCCTTTGGGGATGTCAGGAACAGTTTTGTTCTCCTTGGGGATGTCAGGAACAGTTTTGCTCCCTTTTGGGATGTCAGGAACAGTTTTGCTCCCTTTTGGGGATGTCAGGAACAGTTTTGCTCCCTTTGGGGATGTCAGGAACAGTTTTGTTCCCTTTGGGGATGTGAGGAGCAGTTTTGTTCCCTTTGGGGATGTCAGGAGCAGTTTTGCTCCCCTGGGCATTCATTAATTGCTGGGGGGAGAAGCTGGAGCTGTGCAGGGCTGGCACCTCCCTTCTGGCAGAGGGTGCCAGTGGTTCTAGGGATCACAAAAATCCTGTTCCATGAAAACCTGGCCTGCCTTTGGAGCTTCCCTGTGGTCACAAAGGAACTCAGCAGAACATCTGGGGGAGGCAGGGCTGTGCATGCTTTGGGCTTTGCTGGTGGGAGATTCTGCATCCCCCCGTTTGCAGCTGCCCCAGGAGGAGCAGTTCCTCATGTTCCAGCTGAGGGGGAGTTTGGGATGTTGGGAATTCCTGGATAAGCTGCTGGACTGACCCTCTGCTCCCCTCCCAAGGGTGTGCTGCTCATTTGGGGCTGTTCCAGCTGAATCCCCCCAAAACTGGGGTTCAGAGCTGCAGCTTGACTTGTGCTTTGTGCTGTTCCAATTGAAATCCCCCAAAATTGGGGTTCAGAGCTTAAGCCTGGTTTGTGCTTTGTCCTGTTCCAGCTGAACTGCCCCAAAATTGGGGTTCAGAGCTTGAGCCTGTTGTCCTATTCCAATTGAAATCCCCCAAAATTGGGGTTCAGAGCTGGGGCCTGGGTCATGCCTTGCCCTGCTCCAGTCGAGCTCCCCCAAACTTGGGGTTCAGAGCTTTAGCTTGGCTCGTCCTGTTCCAGCTGAATCCCCCCAAAATTAGGGTTCAGAGCTTGAGCCTGGCTTGTGCTTTGTCCTGCTCCAGCTGAACTGCCCCAAAACTGGGGTTCAGCTGGAAAAGCATTTTGTGTTCCCTTGGTGCCCTTCTGTCTCATGAACCTGGGAAGAGCAGGTTGTGCTCAGAGAAAATCCATAAAGAAACCCCAAACAAAAGGCAGATGGGCTCTGAGGGTGTTTTTGTAGGGTGGCAGGTGAGGTCTGAGGGTGTTGTAGGGTGGCAGACGGGGTCTGAGGGCGTTTGTAGGGTGGCAGACGGGGTCTGAGGGTGTTTGTAGGGTGTCAAACCAGCGACCCTCTGCCCGCATGTGCAAAACAGAGACCTGGAAAAACAAATCTGTCTAAAAACCAACGAGAAAACAGCACTGGAGGGTGCTGGGGCCCTTCCCAAGGTGCATCCCGCAGGACAGAGCTCTGCCCCTGGAGCAGGGCGCTGCCTCAGCCTGACCTGGCACTTGTGGTGCTGCTCTTTGTTTTTCCCTGCCCAGGCTGCAGCCAGGACGGGCAGGGCGCGCGTGGCTGGCCCTGCACTGCTGCCTTATGCAACGGGGATTAGTTGCAGTAGGTGGAGAAGAATTTCTTGGCTGCTTATCAGGGGTGAGGCTCCAGGAGCTGCTTGGTGGCTTCAGATAGGTGAGAGGAGCTGGGGGCACTGCCCAGCTCGGGGAACCATCTCCTCGAGCCCTGATAACGTTCTGCTGCCTCCCTCAGAGCTGCTCCCAGCTCCGGGCCTTGGGCTGGCACCAGCATCGTCCTGGATGTGGATATTGCTGGGGCTGTTTGTTCCCCAAAATCCTGATTTGGTTATTGCTGGGGCTGTTTGTTCCCCAAAATCCTAATTTGGGTTATTGCTTGGGCTATTTGTTCTCCAAAATCCCAATTTTGGTTATTGCTGGGGCTGTTTGTTCTCTAAAATCCTGATTTGGGTTATTGCTTGGGCTGTTTGTTCTCCAAAATCCTGATTTGGATTATTGCTTGGGCTGTTTGTTCTCCAAAATCCTGATTTGGTTATTCCTTGGGCTGTTTGTTCCCCAAAATCCTGATTTGGGTTATCCCTTGGGCTGTTTGTTCTCCTAAATCCTGATTTTGGTCATTCCTTGGGCAGTTTGTTCCCCAAAATCCTGATTTTGGTTATTCCTTGGTCCTCCTAAATCCAGATTTTGGTTATTCCTCAGGCAGTTTGTTCTCCAAAATCCCGATTTGGATTATTGCTGGGGCTGTTTGTTCCCCAAAATCCTGGTTTGGTTATTGCTGGGGCTGTTTGTTCCCCAAAACCCTGATTTTGGTCATTCCTTGGGCTCTTTGTCCTCCTAAATCTGGATTTGGTTATTCCTCAGGCAGTTTGTTCTCCAGAATCCTGATTTTGATTATTCCTTGGTCCTCCTACATCCTGATTTTCGTTATTCCTTGGGCAGTTTGTCCTGTTAAACCCAGGTTTTGGTTATTCCTTTATGTTTTTAGCTCTATTCAGTCCTTATTTTGGTTATCCCTTGGGCTGTTTGACCTCCTAAATCCTGATTTTGGTGATTCCTTGGGCTGTTTGGCCTCCTAAATTTGGATTTGATTATTCCTTGGGCAACTTGTCCTGTTAAACCCAGGTGTTTGTTTATTCCTTGTGCTTTTAGTTCTATTCACTCTTGGTTTTGGTTATTCCTTGGGCTGTTTGGCCTCCTAAATCTGGATTTGGTTATTCCTTGGTCCTCCTAAATCCTGATTTTGGTTATTTCTCTGGCTGTATTTTCTCCTAAATCTGGATTTTGATTATTCCTTGGGCAGTTTGTCCTATTAAACCCAGGTTTTCATTATTCCTTAGGCAGTTTGCCATCCTAAATCCTGATTTTGATTATTCCTTTGGCTGTTTGTCCTCCTAAATCTGGATTTGATTATTCCCTGGGCAGTTTGTTCTCCTAAATCCTGATTTTGGTTATTCCTTGGGCAGTTTGTCCTGTTAAATCAGGTTTTGGTTATTCCTCGGATTGTTTTTCTTGATTTTGGATATTCTTTGGGTAGTTTGTCCTCCTGAATCCTGCTTTTGGCTGCTCCTTGGCTTGCTGAATCCTGGTTTGACCTGCTCCTTGGGCTGTTAGTCCTGTTTTACCCAGGTTTTGGTTATTCCTTGGGCAGCTAGTCCTGGTTTTATCTGCTCCTTGGGCTGTTTGTCCTGTTTTACCCAGGTTTTGGTTATTCCTTGGGCTGTTAGTCCTGGTTTTATCTGCTCCTTGGGCTGTTAGCCCTGTTCTGCCCACGAGCGATGCGTGGCTGATGCAAACTGCAGCCTGTGTGGGCTCCTCTGGGCTGTGGGGTGAGTTTTGAAGCCCTTCAGAGCAGCTCAGATCCACCAGAATAAAAAGAAATCCTGTTTATTAATTCTCATTTGAGAGCCGTACCCACCTCACATCCCTTTGCCACGAAAAGCTGCCCCGTTCCTGAGCAAGCTGGAGCAGCAGGGTGTCTGTAAATTGATTTTTCTGGGGTTTGTGTGGCCCTGAGAGCTACAGGAGGTTCTGTTCCTGCATGGGAACTGCTGGGGTGGATCATCAGTAATGGCTTGGTTGGCTTTACTTCCCAAAGCCAGCCTGGTCCTGCACATAAATGTCACCTGGGATAAACTGGGATGAACTGGGATTCTCTCCAGGGCATCCTGGAATCCTGAGCAGCCTCCACAGGGTGGAAGGTGCAGAGACCATGAGGGGTTGCATGGACAGCTGGATATGAAACCTGCTTTTAAATTCTGAGCTGGTTCAGTGCATTGCTGCCCTCCCTGGGGGATTTTCCTGAGTTTTTGGGTTTGTTTGGAGCTCCCAGGGATGTGGAACAGGGAGCTTTGCACAACCTGCCAGATTCCCTGGCTGGGGGTGATGCCTTTCATGAGCACCAGCTGATGCTGGAGTCTGAAATTCCAGCCAGATTTTTAGGGTTTTTAAAGTGTATTTACTCCAAATACCATCATTTGGTTGGCCTGGACTCGAGTAAACCCAGCTTGGTTTTGTTACTTTGGGTGAAACTCCTGAACCCAGCTCTGGTTCTTCCTTGGGCCCACCGAGGGGCTGTGGAAGGGTTTTGGGCTTTGGGGGCTCCAAGGTTCAAACCTTAAAGGTTTTTATGGAATGGCTAATTAATGAGGGGCTTGATGAGCTGCAGGGGTCCTGCTGAGGAGGGGATCCTCGTGCAGCTCTGCAGCCTCTCTGTGGAAAACAGGAATTCCAGAGTTTGCTGAATCCCCTCTTGCCCAGGGCTGCTGGTCTGGGGCTGCTCCAGGGGCCTGGTTTTGGTGTCACGGGCTGGAATTGCCGAATCCTGGAATTCCTGAGCTTGGAAAAGCTTTCCAAGGCCATCCTGTGGCCCATGCCCACCTCGTCCCAGCGCAGGGCGCTGAGCTGGGCAAACTGGGAGCAGGCAGGAATTCCCTGAAAAGGAGAAAGTGCAGGGCCAGTGTCCTCCGGGGGCAACAAAACCAAGCTGGGCTTGCTCAAGTCCAGGCCAACCAAATGATGGAGTTTGGAGTAAATACACTTTAAAAACCCTAAAAATTTGGCTGGAATTTCAGGCCTTCCTTGGCTGCCTCCAGGGCCGTCTCAGTTCTTAACCTTTTCCACAGGGAGGATCTGTGGGCATTTTGCTGCTCAGGATTTCCAGGGGTGGCTGTGGAGGTTTGAGGATTTTACCCAGCGCCGATTGAGGTCCTGCGACCCCTCGCATGTTGTCATTGTCACCTCCAGGCCTTTGAAGGAGCTCCAAGGAATTTTCCTGAGGGAGTGTTGTGTAATGAAGTGGTGGCAGGGAGCTTTGGAGCAGGTCTGGGTGCCAGGAGCTCAGCTGGCTCAAAATCTGTGCGAGAAAAAACCCCCAGGGACAGAAATGCAGCTGGAATTCCCTGCCAGGCCCTCGGGGGAGAAAACCCCTGGGACAAGGAACCTCCCCGAGCCTCTGAGGGACCCTGGCCCTGCGTTTTCTCCTTTTCAGGGAATTCCTGCCTGTTCCCGGTTTTCCCACCTTGCCCTTCTAGGAACTGTCCCAAGCTGCTGGGCAGCTGCAGGAGGGACAAGCTGGGGCAGAGCCAGGGTGTTGAAAGCAGGAGAAAATTACAGCCTTCCCTGGATTTCTTCACCCAGCCTTTGGAGCAGCCTCATTCCTTGGGATTTCCATGGATAAAGCAGAGCAGAGGTTGCACTTCCCTCCAGGAGCGGCCTGGGTGTCCCAGCCTGGCTTGTGCCCTGTCCTGCTCCTGAACTCCCCCAAAACTGGGGTTCAGAGCTTAAACCTGGCTTGTGCCCTGTCCTGTTCCTGAACTCCCCCAAAATTGGGGTTCAGAGCTTGAGCCTGGCTTGTGCCCTGTCCTGTTCCTGAACTCCCCCAAAATTGGGGTTCAGGCTGGAGCCTGGCTTGAGCCTTATCCTGTTCCTGAACTCTCCCAAAATTGGGGTTCAGAGCTTGAGCCTGGCTTGAGCCCTGTCCTATTCCAGCTGAACTCCCCCAAAATTGGGGTTCAGAGCTTGAGCCTGGCTTGAGCCCTGTCCTATTCCAGCTGAACTCCCCCAAAATTGGGGTTCAGAGCTTATTTATCCCGCTGGATGGAGTGTGGGCTCCCTCCAGCAGGATAAATAAGAAATTAGGATAAATAAGGAACATCTGGGGCTGAAGTGACCCCTCAGTGATCTCGGGATTCTGGTGGCTCTGAACCCCGGGTTTGCTGCATGGCCTGGGTGACTGGGGGGTCCCAGCTGTGGGTTTCTCTGGGTCTGGATTGAAGGCACTCGAGACTCCGGTTCATGTTGGGACTCAAATTTGTTATTTCTTATCAGTAAAGCAGCCTCACTGCTGTGAGTTCTGCAGCTTTTCATTAGAAGGCACAAAATGGCCAACAATCTCTGGTTCCAGGGTCTTTTAAAACTAAACTATCCAATTAGGAGCTGACACCTGGGTTATTTCCCCCTTTAACCCAATAACTGATCCCACAGAGCTGCAATGGGCACTTTTCTGCCCAATTACAAACTGCCACCCAAAGCCACGGAGAAGAAGAAGGAAGAAGCAGCATGAATGTCACAGACATATTTTATGAAAAATCTTTTTGCTGAGATCTTTTCTCTTGAGAAGCTGACAGGCCTTAGAAATGAAATGTAAACCATAATTATCTGCTGCTGTGGGATGCAACAGGTGAATCTTTGATTGGCCTCATGTGGTTGTTTTTAATTAATGGCCAATCACAGTCAGCTGGCTCAGACTCTGGTCAGTTACAAGATTTTATTTCCTTTTCTTTTCCTTTTTCTTTTCTTTTCTTTTTCTTTTCTTTCTCTCTTCTCTTCTCTTCTCTTCTCTTCTCTTCTCTTCTCTTCTCTTCTCTTCTCTTCTCTTCTCTTCTCTTCTCTTCTCTTCTCTTCTCTTCTCTTCTCTTCTCTTCTCTTCTCTTCTCTTCTCTTCTCTTCTCTTCTCTTCTCTTCTCTTCTCTTCTCTTCTCTTCTCTTCTCTTCTCTTCTCTTCTCTTCTCTTCTCTTCTCTTCTCTTCTCTCTTCTCTCTTCTCTTTTCTCTTCTCTCTTCTCTTCTCTTCTCTTCTCTTCTCTTCTCTTCTCTTCTCTTCTCTTCTCTTCTCTTCTCTTCTCTTCTCTTCTCTTCTCTCTTCTCTCTTCTCTTTTCTCTTCTCTCTTCTCTTCTCTTCTCTTCTCTTCTCTTCTCTTCTCTTCTCTTCTCTTCTCTTCTCTTCTCTTCTCTTCTCTTCTCTTCTCTCTTCTCTCTTCTCTTTTCTCTTCTCTCTTCTCTTCTCTTCTCTTCTCTTCTCTTCTCTTCTCTTCTCTTCTCTTCTCTTCTCTTCTCTTCTCTTCTCTTCTCTTCTCTCTTCTCTCTTCTCTTTTCTCTTCTCTCTTCTGTCCAGGAAACTTTCTCCATGGATGAGGGGCAAGGTCAGAGCTCCCCTGGGGGTCAGGGCACCTGGCTCCTGCTTGGAAGCGCCAACACCTGGAGGTTTGGAATGGAAATGAAACCTCAAAGAGATCTGGGGTGGGGAGAAGGGATCAGAAGGGTTTGGTGATGGTCTCTGCTGGAAAAATGGTAAATAGTGACAAAAATAGTGGGTTTAAAAGATGGCTCCTGCTTGGCAATGCCAATATCTGAAGGGATCAGAGGGTTTGGTGGCTGGAAAACCGGTGAATGGTGAGAAAAAGTGTTTTGAGAGAACTGTTCCGTGTGTTTGCAGAGGTAACCAGGGCTGTCCCTGCTGTGCTTCGTTGCAGACCCGCATGCAGAGCCTGCAGCCAGACCCCAAGGCGCAGTACCGGGGCGTGTACGAGGCTCTCAAGAGGATGGTGCAGACCGAGGGCTTCTGGCGGCCCCTGCGCGGCATCGACGTCACCGTGCTGGGGGCTGGCCCGGCCCACGCCTTGTACTTCGCCTGCTACGAGAAAATGAAAAAGTCCCTCAGTGACGTTTTCCAGCCAGGAGGAAACAGCCACTTGGCCAATGGTATTTTTGGGGTTTGCCCTAAAAAAAACCCCATTTGTGGTTATCAATATTCCTTGCTTATCAACCTATTCCTTGCTTGCTTCTCACTCAGCCTAGTGCCCCTCCCAGTCTAAATTCCTATTTATTCTCAAATTTCCCAGCACAAATAATCAGTTCTTATTTAATCTCAAATTTTTCCAGCACAAATGACCGATTTAGTGGAGGAAACAGCCACTTGGCCAATGGTATTTTTGGGGTTTGCCCTAAAAAAAACCCCATTTGTGGTTATCAATATTCCTTGCTTATCAACCTATTCCTTGCTTGCTTCTCACTCAGCCTAGTGCCCCTCCCAATCTAAATTCTTATTTCTTCTCAAATTTTCCGGCACAAATCATCAGTTCTTATTTAATCTCAAATTTTCCAGCACAAATCATCAATTTTTATTTAATCTCAAATTTTCCAGCACAAATCATCAATTTAGTGGAGGAAACAGCCACTTGGCCAATGGTATTTTTGGGGTTTGTCCTAAAAAAAATCCCCCATTTGTGATTATCAGTTTTCCTTGCTTGCTTTTCACTCAGCCTAGTGCCCCTCCCAGTCTAAATTCTTATTTATTCTCAAAAATTTTCAGCACAAATTATCAAAATACCATTGGCCGCTTGGGGTTTTTTGGGGTTTACCCTAAAAAAAAACCCCATTTGTGTTTATCAACCTATTCCTTCCTTGCTTTTCACTCAGCCTAGTGCCCCTCCCAATCTAAATTCTTATTTAATCTCAAATTTTCCAGCACAAATCATCAAAATGCCATTGGCCACTTTGCCAATGGTATTTTTGGGGTCTGCCCTAAAAAAAAAAAAACATTTGTGGTTATTAACCTATCCCTTGCTTGCTTGCTTCTCACTCAGCCTAGTGACCCTCCCCATCTAAATTCTTATTTATTCTCAAAATTTTCCAGCACAAATCATCAATTCTTATTTAATCTCAAATTTTCCAGCACAAATGACCAATTTAGTGGAGGAAACAGCCACTTGGCCAATGGTATTTTTGGTTTGCCCTGAAAAAAACCATTTGTGGTTATCAGCCTATTCCTTGCTTGCTTTTCACTCAGGCTAGTGCCTCTCCAAATCTAAATTCTTATTTATTCTCAAATTTTTTCAGCATAAATCATCAATTTTTATTTAATTTCAAATTTTCCAGCACAAATCATCAAAATGCCATTGGCCACTTGGCCGATGGTATCTTTAGAGTTTGCCCTAAAAAAGAAACCAAACCATTTGTGGTTATCAACCTATTCCTTCCTTGCTTCTCACTCAGCCTAGTGCCCCTCCCAGTCTAAATTCCTATTTATTTTCAAATTTCCCAGCACAAATAATCAGTTCTTATTTAATCTCAAATTTTTCCAGCACAAATGACCGATTTAGTGGAGGAAACAGCCACTTGGCCAATGGTATTTTTGGGGTTTGCCCTAAAAAAAACCCCATTTGTGGTTATCAATATTCCTTGCTTATCAACCTATTCCTTGCTTGCTTCTCACTCAGCCTAGTGCCCCTCCCAATCTAAATTCTTATTTCTTCTCAAATTTTCCGGCACAAATCATCAGTTCTTATTTAATCTCAAATTTTCCAGCACAAATTATCAAAATGCCATTGACTGCTTGGGGTTTTTTGGGGTTTGCCCTAAAAAAAAAACCCCAAACCATTTGTGGTTATCAACCTATTCCTTGCTTGCTTCTCACTCAGCCTAGTGCCCCTCCAAATCTAAATTCTTATTTAATCTCAAATTTTCCAGCACAAATCATCAAAATGCCATTGGCCACTTTGCCAATGGTATTTTTGGGGTCTGCCCTAAAAAAAAAAAAACATTTGTGGTTATTAACCTATCCCTTGCTTGCTTGCTTCTCACTCAGCCTAGTGACCCTCCCCATCTAAATTCTTATTTATTCTCAAAATTTTCCAGCACAAATCATCAATTCTTATTTAATCTCAAATTTTCCAGCACAAATGACCAATTTAGTGGAGGAAACAGCCACTTGGCCAATGGTATTTTTGGGGTTTGTCCTAAAAAAAATCCCCCATTTGTGATTATCAGTTTTCCTTGCTTGCTTCTCACTCAGCCTAGTGCCCCTCCCAGTCTAAATTCTTATTTATTCTCAAAAATTTTCAGCACAAATTATCAAAATACCATTGGCCGCTTGGGGTTTTTTGGGGTTTACCCTAAAAAAAAACCCCATTTGTGTTTATCAACCTATTCCTTCCTTGCTTTTCACTCAGCCTAGTGCCCCTCCCAGTCTAAATTCTTATTTATTCTCAAAAATTTTCAGCACAAATTATCAAAATACCATTGGCCGCTTGGGGTTTTTTGGGGTTTACCCTAAAAAAAAACCCCATTTGTGTTTATCAACCTATTCCTTCCTTGCTTTTCACTCAGCCTAGTGCCCCTCCCAGTCTAAATTCTTATTTATTCTCAAAAATTTTCAGCACAAATTATCAAAATACCATTGGCCGCTTGGGGTTTTTTGGGGTTTACCCTAAAAAAAAACCCCATTTGTGTTTATCAACCTATTCCTTCCTTGCTTTTCACTCAGCCTAGTGCCCCTCCCAGTCTAAATTCTTATTTATTCTCAAAAATTTTCAGCA
Organism: Geospiza fortis; assembly: GCF_000277835.1. Lineage (NCBI taxonomy): Eukaryota > Metazoa > Chordata > Aves > Passeriformes > Thraupidae > Geospiza > Geospiza fortis. The sequence goes on from NW_005054514.1 coordinate 47,549, forward strand.
CAAATTATCAAAATACCATTGGCCGCTTGGGGTTTTTTGGGGTTTACCCTAAAAAAAAACCCCATTTGTGTTTATCAACCTATTCCTTCCTTGCTTTTCACTCAGCCTAGTGCCCCTCCCAGTCTAAATTCTTATTTATTCTCAAAAATTTTCAGCACAAATTATCAAAATACCATTGGCCGCTTGGGGTTTTTTGGGGTTTACCCTAAAAAAAAACCCCATTTGTGTTTATCAACCTATTCCTTCCTTGCTTTTCACTCAGCCTAGTGCCCCTCCCAGTCTAAATTCTTATTTATTCTCAAAAATTTTCAGCACAAATTATCAAAATACCATTGGCCGCTTGGGGTTTTTTGGGGTTTACCCTAAAAAAAAACCCCATTTGTGTTTATCAACCTATTCCTTCCTTGCTTTTCACTCAGCCTAGTGCCCCTCCCAGTCTAAATTCTTATTTATTCTCAAAAATTTTCAGCACAAATTATCAAAATACCATTGGCCGCTTGGGGTTTTTTGGGGTTTACCCTAAAAAAAAACCCCATTTGTGTTTATCAACCTATTCCTTCCTTGCTTTTCACTCAGCCTAGTGCCCCTCCCAGTCTAAATTCTTATTTATTCTCAAAAATTTTCAGCACAAATTATCAAAATACCATTGGCCGCTTGGGGTTTTTTGGGGTTTACCCTAAAAAAAAACCCCATTTGTGTTTATCAACCTATTCCTTCCTTGCTTTTCACTCAGCCTAGTGCCCCTCCCAGTCTAAATTCTTATTTATTCTCAAAAATTTTCAGCACAAATTATCAAAATACCATTGGCCGCTTGGGGTTTTTTGGGGTTTACCCTAAAAAAAAACCCCATTTGTGTTTATCAACCTATTCCTTCCTTGCTTTTCACTCAGCCTAGTGCCCCTCCCAGTCTAAATTCTTATTTATTCTCAAAAATTTTCAGCACAAATTATCAAAATACCATTGGCCGCTTGGGGTTTTTTGGGGTTTACCCTAAAAAAAAACCCCATTTGTGTTTATCAACCTATTCCTTCCTTGCTTTTCACTCAGCCTAGTGCCCCTCCCAGTCTAAATTCTTATTTATTCTCAAAAATTTTCAGCACAAATTATCAAAATACCATTGGCCGCTTGGGGTTTTTTGGGGTTTACCCTAAAAAAAAACCCCATTTGTGTTTATCAACCTATTCCTTCCTTGCTTTTCACTCAGCCTAGTGCCCCTCCCAGTCTAAATTCTTATTTATTCTCAAAAATTTTCAGCACAAATTATCAAAATACCATTGGCCGCTTGGGGTTTTTTGGGGTTTACCCTAAAAAAAAACCCCATTTGTGTTTATCAACCTATTCCTTCCTTGCTTTTCACTCAGCCTAGTGCCCCTCCCAGTCTAAATTCTTATTTATTCTCAAAAATTTTCAGCACAAATTATCAAAATACCATTGGCCGCTTGGGGTTTTTTGGGGTTTACCCTAAAAAAAAACCCCATTTGTGTTTATCAACCTATTCCTTCCTTGCTTTTCACTCAGCCTAGTGCCCCTCCCAGTCTAAATTCTTATTTATTCTCAAAAATTTTCAGCACAAATTATCAAAATACCATTGGCCGCTTGGGGTTTTTTGGGGTTTACCCTAAAAAAAAACCCCATTTGTGTTTATCAACCTATTCCTTCCTTGCTTTTCACTCAGCCTAGTGCCCCTCCCAGTCTAAATTCTTATTTATTCTCAAAAATTTTCAGCACAAATTATCAAAATACCATTGGCCGCTTGGGGTTTTTTGGGGTTTACCCTAAAAAAAAACCCCATTTGTGTTTATCAACCTATTCCTTCCTTGCTTTTCACTCAGCCTAGTGCCCCTCCCAGTCTAAATTCTTATTTATTCTCAAAAATTTTCAGCACAAATTATCAAAATACCATTGGCCGCTTGGGGTTTTTTGGGGTTTACCCTAAAAAAAAACCCCATTTGTGTTTATCAACCTATTCCTTCCTTGCTTTTCACTCAGCCTAGTGCCCCTCCCAATCTGAATTCTTATTTAATCTCAAATTTTCCAGCACAAATCATCAATTTAGTGGAGGAAACAGCCACTTGGCCAATGGTATTTTTGGGGTTTGTCCTAAAAAAAATCCCCCATTTGTGATTATCAGTTTTCCTTGCTTGCTTCTCACTCAGCCTAGTGCCCCTCCCAGTCTAAATTCTTATTTATTCTCAAAAATTTTCAGCACAAATTATCAAAATACCATTGGCCGCTTGGGGTTTTTTGGGGTTTACCCTAAAAAAAAACCCCATTTGTGTTTATCAACCTATTCCTTCCTTGCTTTTCACTCAGCCTAGTGCCCCTCCCAATCTAAATTCTTATTTAATCTCAAATTTTTCCAGCACGAATCATGGATTTAGTGGAGGACACAGCTTGGCCAGTGGAATTTTTGGGGTTTGCCCTAAAAAATCATGTTTGTGGTTATCAATATTCCTTGCTTGCTTTTCACTCAGACTAGTGCTCCTTCCAATCTAAATTCTTATTTAATCTCAAATTTTTCCAGCACAAATCATCAATTCTTAGTTAATTTCAAATTTTTCCCGCACAAATAATCAATTTAGTGGGCAAAAGGTGTTCAGGTGCAGCTGTGCTGTTCCTAAATTGCCATGGAATCCTTAAAGTTGGGAAAGATCTTCAGGATCAAGTCCCACCTTTGATGGTATCACCCAAGGGTGTGATCTTGTGTTGAAGGCATCACCTCAGCCTCTGGAGGTTTGAGTTCAGGTGTCCCTGGGAGCCCTGAGCGCCCTCCATCCTCTGTGTGCTTTGATTTTTAGCAGGAACATTTCACTTTTGGAGCCAGCAGCAAGCCTGGAGTTGAGGAGTCAGGGCTGTAGCAGAGGGTTTGTGCTGGAGATTCCCGTGGTTTTGCTGGTTTGTGCTGCTGGGAATCTGCCATGGGACGCTGAACTCAGGGGAGGGAATGCAATCCCTTCTCCTCAAACACGTTCCTGCGTTTGCCTTTCAAGTAGCTACAGGCCTGAGGTGCCAGCAGGAGAGTCAGAGCTGTGGCTTCACGAAATGACCCCAAGTGATTTGGGCAAGAGGGAGTTGGAGGTGGGAGCCAACATCAAAGGGAAGGAGTGGCTGCTCCGGTCCCAGAGCGGAGCGGGGATGGGTCAGGGCTGGCTGGCTTTGGCACGGCCCGGGCGCTGGAACCAGGCTGAGTAAAGGGATGAGAATCCCCAATTAGGGCTGTGCTGAGGGCAGGGTGAGCATTGCTCACGGCTGGCTCAGGCGCCGCGGGTGTCTGGGGTGGATGGATCCTGGCAGTTGGTGGGAGCTGCAGAGGGGGGCTGGGAGCGGAGCCAGGGCTCTCTCAGGAGGGGGTTCCTGCCCTGGGAACCTGGGCTGTGGCCCTGAGGGTGGGACCGGGGCACTCCCTCAGCCTGGATGGGATCCACCAGGGATGGAGCTTCCCAATGGATGGCAGCCCCATGGATGGGATCTCCATGGATGGGACCTCCATGGATGCCTTCCCATGGATGGGATCCACCAGGGATGGAGCTTCCCAATGGACGGCAGCCCCATGGACGGCAGCCCCCACCATGGATGGGATCTCCATTAATGGGATCCACCGTGGATGGGACCTCTGTGGATGGGAGCTCCCCTGGATGGGATTCCCATGGATGCCTTCCCATGGATGGGGTCCCCATGGATGAAGCCCCCTGGATGGATTCTCCCATGGATGATCCCCCATGGATGGATTCCCCATGGATAGGAGCCCCACATGGATGGAGCCCCCCACCATGGATGGAGGCCCCCCGGATGGGATCTCCATGGATGGATTCCCATGGAAGGGGTCCCCATGGATGAAGCCCCCCCGGATGGATTCCCCATGGATGGGATCCTCCATGGACATGATTCCAATGGATGGATTCCCACAGATGAGATCCCCTTGGATGGATCCCCATAGATGGATCCCCTGGGTGGATTCCCATGGATAGATTCTCATGGGTGGGATTCCCGTGGATGGGATCCCCCTGGATGGATTCCTGTGGATGGGATACCCCTGGATGGATTCCCATGGATGGATTCCCCTGAGTGGATCCCCTAGATGGATTGCCATGGATGGATTCCCATGGGTGAATTCCCCTGGATGGATTGCCATGGATGGATTCCCTGGATGGATTCCCTGGATGGATTCCCATGGGTGGGATCCCCCTGG
>NW_005054514.1:52014-54229 GCF_000277835.1 Geospiza fortis
TCCCCCGGGAGGGATTCCCTGGATGGATTCCCTGGGTGGATTCCCATGGATGGATTCCCATGGATGGATCCCCCTGGGTGGATTCCCATGGATGGATCCCCCTAGGTGGATCCCCCTGGGTGGCAGCGATCCCTTTTGAGCCGGGATTTGTTTTCTCAGCGCTGCTCTTCCTTGCAGGCATCGCCGGGAGTGTGGCCACGCTGCTCCACGACGCCGTGATGAACCCTGCTGAGGGTAAGCCTGGTGTGCTGGGCACGCCGCTCCCTCGGGACAGCCAGGCCCACAGTGCCCTGCCCGGGGAGCCCAGGCACAAATCCCTCCTGGCTCCTGTCCCTGTGCCCCTCGGCAAGAGCAGGAGGGAATCCAGGGCTGCCCCAGCTGGGAGAAATCCAAACGCAGGCACCTCATTCCTCTGTCCTGGGGGCAGAGGGAGAGCAGCCAGGAGGGATTTATTATCCCCGGATCTGAGGTGCATGGGGACTTCCAGGGGAGGTGTCCCCTGTACTGGTGCCACCTTTGCTGTCACCACTCTGCTGCTCCCTGGGGCAGGGGCTCTGGTGTTGCTGAAGCTTTGGGCCAGCCAGGCTGAGCTCAGGGTGCTGGGTGAGCAGAGGGACCATGATGTGACGGTGGTCACAAGGGTTCTTGGGATGAAGGAAGAGATGTAGATCTGACTCCATGATCAGAAGGCTTGATTTATTATTTTATGATATATACATCTATTATAACTACACTAAAAGAAAAGAAAGGAAAGGTTTCCACAAGCTGCTACCTAACTTAAGAACAGAAAAGTAAAGAATGACGACAAACCCCGCTCTCTCGGCACAGTCCGAGAGAGCTCTCAGTTCTGGATTGGCCGGTATTTTTTCTAAACATCCAATCTGGGCCAATCCAGACAGACCTGGTGCATTCCACAGCAGCAGATAACCTGTTGTTTATGTCTGGTTGCTGAACTTCTCAGCTTCAGCAGGGAAAATCCTGAGAGAGGATTTTTCATAAAGGAAATGTCTGTGACACTGTGAGATTCCTGGGGAGGTGGAGCGGCAGGAGAAGGCCTCAGGAAAAGGAGGATTGACGGGGAAATGCAGCTCAAGTGACAATGCTGCCACCTGCCAGTGTCACTGGGTGTGCTCCTGAGTGAGCCCAGGGCTGGGAATCTCTGAAGGATAATCCCTCCAGTGTATCAAATCCTGTTAATCACACCCTGATTAAATCAGGTAAATTAATTGGCCTCGTTAGCCAGTGGAAGTCCCTGCAGCCAATGGGGCTGGGGGGGTGTGTGACACCCTGGGCATGCTCAGGTGGGACTTCACCTTCTGCCCTCGTCCCTGCTGGGTGTTTGTGCATCCTGAGCAGCCTGGCTGAGGGTCACTAATTAACCCTGAGGGGTTCATTAGAGCCGGTGGGTCATTAATTAACCCTGAGGAGTTCATTAGAACTAAAGGGTCATTAATTAACTGTGAGGAGAGGGGTTCATTAGAGCTAGTAGGTCATTAATTAACCCTGAGGAGTTCATTAGAACTAAAGGGTCATTAATTAGACCTGAGGATAGGGGTTCATTAGAACTAAAGGGCCATTAATTAAACCTGAGGAGAGGGGTTCATTAGGAAGTGAGCTCTGAGCTGTCCCCTCACTGTGCTGAGCTCTGGGGGCCCTGGGCAGCTCAGGGGCATCAGTTTTGGTGGGGAAGGGGAGCGCAGGGCTGTGCCTGGGGTCACTCTGGGGGCTGTGCCAGGCAGGCCTGACCCCACAGCTGAGCCGTGTCCCTGTCCCCAGTTCTGGGGGCCCTGGGCAGCTCAGGGGCATCAGTTTTGGTGGGGAAGGCTCACTCTGGGGGCTGTGCCAGGCAGGCCTGACCCCACAGCTGAGCCGTGTCCCTGTCCCCAGTTCTTGTCAGTTTGGGTGGGGCAGGGTCACTCTGGGGCTGTGCCTGGGGTCACTCTGGGGCTGTGCCTGGGGTCACTCTGGGGGCTGTGCCAGGCAGGCCAGCCCCCCAGCTGAGCCATGTCCCTGTCCCCACGTGTCCCCCCCGAGCAGTGGTGAAGCAGCGCCTGCAGATGTTCAACTCCCCGTACACGTCGGTGCTGGGCTGCGTGCGGACGGTGCACAGGACCGAGGGCTTGGGAGCTTTCTACCGCAGCTACACCACGCAGCTGACCATGAACGTGCCCTTCCAGGCCATCCACTTCATCACCTACGAGCTGATGCAGGCGCA
>NW_005054514.1:54306-66901 GCF_000277835.1 Geospiza fortis
GCCACCACGCCGCTGGACGTGTGCAAGACGCTGCTCAACACGCAGGAGAACACGGCCCTGAGCTCCCTCAAGATCAGGGGGCACCTGTCGGGCATGGCCAACGCCTTCAGCACCGTGTACCAGCTGGGAGGGCTCCCCGGCTTCTTCAAAGGCGTCCAGGCCCGGGTCATTTACCAGATGCCCTCCACGGCCATCGCCTGGTCCGTGTACGAGTTCTTCAAGTACGTCCTCACCAAGCGCGCGCTGGAGAAAAGATCATAACAAACTCCTGGGCCAAGGGAGTGGGAGCCTCCCTGGGGCTCCTCCCGGGCGGCCCCGCTGGAATTCTGCTGGATTCACATCCCCACATCCCTTGGTGCTCGGTCACTGCGTGCCCCGGGGGTTCTGGGGATTCCTGGTCACTGAGTGTGTCCCTGTCACTGAGTGCCCCAGGGATTCCTGGCCACTGAGTGTCCCTGGGGATTCCCATGGTGCTCCCCTGGGATTCCTGGTCACTGAGTGTCCCCTGTCACCCAATGTCCCCAGGGATTCCTGATTGCTGTGTGTCCCTGGGGATTCCCTGTCACTGAGTGTCCCCAGGGATTGCTGGTCACTGGGTGTCCCTGGGGATTCCCATGATGTTTCCCAGGGATTGCCATGGTGCTCCCCTGAGATTCCCGGTCACTGAGTGTCCCCAGAGAATGCCATCGTGCTCCCCAGGGATTCCTGCTCACTCAGTGTCCCCAGGGATTCCTGTGGTGCTCCTCAAGGATTCCTGGTCACTCAGTGTCCCCCTGTCACCGAGTGTCCCAGGGATTCCTGGTCACTGAGTGTCCCTGGGGGTTCCCATGGTGTTTCTCAGGGATTCCCATGGTGCTCCCCTGGGATTCCTGGTCACTCAGTGTCCCCTGTCACCCAATGTCCCCAGGGATTCCTGATTGCTGTGTGTCCCTGGGGATTCCCTGTCACCGAGTGTCCCCAGGGATTCCTGTGGTGCTCCTCAAGGATTCCTGGTCACTCAGTGTCCCCTGTCACCAAGTGCTCCTCAGGGATTCCTGGTCACTGAGTGTCCTCAAGGATTCCCAGTCACTGAGTGTCCCTGGGACTCCTGGTCACTGAGTGTCCCCCTATCACCAGGTGTCCCCAGGGATTTCGAGTCACTGGGTGTCCCTGGGGATTCCCATGGTGCTCCCCAGGGAATCCCGGTCACTCAGTGTCCCCTGTCACCCAGTGTCCCTGTGGATTCCCGGTCACTCAGTGTCCCCTGTGATTCCTGGTCACTGAGTGCCCCTTTCCCTTAAACAACAACAACAACAACAAAAAAGAGTTTATACAGACTTTGATATTAATATATATCTATTTAATAACTTTATTTTGAAGCAGTGAAATCTCAAGCTTCTCTTTTTCTGGAAATAAGATGGAAGATGGAGTTTACTCCTTGCTGAAGGTTTAGGTTGCCCAACCTAAGCTGATTTTTTTTTTAATTTTATTTTTTTATTTTTACAGCAGAGAAACAAAAATGTCCCGGCACAGAAGTTAATTTTATATAAATATAAAATAGCTGGATAATGTTTATCCTTTATTTTTCTATGTAGGCAGTCGGGTGGTTTTAAAATGCTTCTACAGCTGGGTGCAAAGCTGCTTTGAAAGGGCTCAGTTCTTCCCTCCTGTGAGGAAGACCCAAAATCACTGATTTTCTGGCCAGATTGGCTTTAATTACCCAGGTGTGGCCTGGCTTCTCCTGTGCGTGTCACGGTCCTTGGAAGCCCCTTGAGGGGACAAGGAATGGGGACATCACTTTGGCAGCACCTGGGCCATCCCAAAATCCCCTGGTGGGGAGAGGGGGAAATCTCAATTCCGTTTTTTACAACTCTTGAAGACGTCGATTTTTAGCCGATGTTGTTATTTTGCAATGTAAGCTTGCTGAAGGTACATTTGCGTGGGAGGGACGGCTGACCAGCCCGCGTCCTCGCTGAGCTGATCCCACTTTTTCCTCCCTGAGCCCTGATCCCGTTCCAGGAGCTCTCCTGGGATCCCCGGGGGTGCCCGGAGCTGCTCTGCCCCCAGACCCTGGAGCTGCTGTTTACAGAGCCCCTGGCAGCTCCGAACCAGCCCCAGATCCTTGGGAAACCCCAGAGGCACCTCCAGCCCTCCCTGCTGCTCAGCCCTGTGCAGGAGGGGCAAAAATCCCACCTGGAGGGGAAAAATCCCACCTGGAGGGACAAAATCCCCACCTGGAGGGGAAAAATCGCACCTGGAGGGGGAAAATCCCACCTGGAGGGGAAAAATCCCATCTGGAGGGGAAAAAACCCCACATGGAGGGGGAAAATCCCACCTGGAGGGGCAAAAACCCCACCTGGAGGGGGAAAATCCCACTTGGAGGGGAAAAAACCCCACCTGGAGGGGGAAAATCCCACTTGGAGGGGAAAAAACCCCACATGGAGGGGGAAAATCCCATCTGGAGGGGAAAAATCCCACCTGGAGGGGAAAAATCCCATCTGGAGGGACAAAAACCCCACATGGAGGGGGAAAATCCCATCTGGAGGGGGAAAATCCCATGTGGAGGGACAAAAATCCCACCTGGAGGGGAAAAATCCCATGTGGAGGGACAAAATCCCACCTGGAGGGGGAAAATCCCACCTGGAGGGGAAACCCCAACCTGGAGAAGCTCCTCATTCCCTGGGTTTGGTTTTCCTGCCTGGAATGCTGAGTGGGAAGGGTGGAAGGGTCCCTGCTCCAGCTGGGCACGGCTTTCCAAACCAAATTCCTTCCTTTGGCTGCTCCTCTGGGAGATCAGGAGGATTTCTGGGAGCCTGGATGCGCAAATTTGAGTAACAGGGTCCATGTCCCATTTGGGAATGGCTCTTCCCAACCCAAATTCCATCCTTTAACTGCTCCTTTGGGAGATCAGGAGGGATTTGTGAGATCCTGGATGTGCAAATTCCAGTAACAGGGTCCGTGTCCCATTTGGGAATGACTCTTCCAAAGCAAATTCCATCCTTTAACTGCTCCTTTGGGAGATCAGGAGGGATTTGTGAGATCCTGGATGTGCAAATTCCAGTAACAGGGTCCGTGTCCCATTTGGGAATGACTCTTCCAAAGCAAATTCCATCCTTTAACTGCTCCTTTGGGAGATCAGGAGGGATTTGTGAGATCCTGGATGTGCAAATTCCAGTAACAGGGTCCGTGTCCCATTTGGGAATGACTCTTCCAAAGCAAATTCCATCCTTTAACTGCTCCTTTGGGAGATCAGGAGGGATTTGTGAGATCCTGGATGTGCAAATTCCAGTAACAGGGTCCGTGTCCCATTTGGGAATGACTCTTCCAAAGCAAATTCCATCCTTTAACTGCTCCTTTGGGAGATCAGGAGGGATTTGTGAGATCCTGGATGTGCAAATTCAAATTCCAGGGTCCACATGCCCATGGGAATTGCTCTTCCCAACCCAAATTCCATCCTTTAACTGCTCCTTTGGGAGATCAGGAGGGATTTTTAAGATCCTGGATGTGCAAATTCCAGTAACAGGGTCCGTGTCCCATTTGGGAATGACTCTTCCAAAGCAAATTCCATGTTTTAACTTCTTCCTTGGATGATCAGGAGGGATTTTGGGATCCTGGATGTCCCAATTCCAGTTCCAGGCTCCATTTCCCATTTGAATCCAGGCACCAATTCCATCCTTCCCAAACCAAATTCCAACCTTTAGATGGAATTCTAAATTCCATCTTCCCCTCCCTTGGGGCATCAGCAGCCAAGGAGGGATTTTTGGGATCCTGGATGTGCAAATTCCCATTGCAGGGATCGATTCCCTCCTTCCCAACCCAAATTCCATCCTCCAGCTGCTCCCTTTGGGAGATCAGGAGGGATTTTTGGGATCCTGGATGTGCAAATTCCAGTTCCAGGCTCCATTTCCCATTTGAATCCAGGCACCAATTCCATCCTTCCCAAACCAAATTCCAACCTTTAGATGGAATTCTAAATTCCATCTTCCCCTCCCTTGGGGCATCAGCAGCCAAGGAGGGATTTTTGGGATCCTGGATGTGCAAATTCCAATTCCAGGGTCCCTTTGAATCCAGGGATAAAATCCAGCCTTCAGCCACTCCCTTGGAGCATCAGCAGCCAAGGAGGGATTTCTGGGAGCCTGGATGTGCAAATTCCCGTCCCAGGGATCGATTCCCTCCCTCCCAACCCAAATTCCATCCTCCGGCTGCTCCCTTTGGGAGATCAGGAGGGATTTTTGGGATCCTGGATGTGCAAATTCCCGTCCCAGGGATCGATTCCCTCCCTCCCAACCCAAATTCCATCCTCCGGCTGCTCCCTTTGGGAGATCAGGAGGGATTTTTGGGATCCTGGATGTGCAAATTCCCGTCCCAGGGATCGATTCCCTCCCTCCCAACCCAAATTCCATCCTCCGGCTGCTCCCTTTGGGAGATCAGGAGGGATTTTTGGGATCCTGGATGTGCAAATTCCCGTCCCAGGGATCGATTCCCTCCCTCCCAACCCAAATTCCATCCTCCGGCTGCTCCCTTTGGGAGATCAGGAGGGATTTTTGGGATCCTGGATGTGCAAATTCCCGTCCCAGGGATCGATTCCCTCCCTCCCAACCCAAATTCCATCCTCCGGCTGCTCCCTTTGGGAGATCAGGAGGGATTTTTGGGATCCTGGATGTGCAAATTCCCGTCCCAGGGATCGATTCCCTCCCTCCCAACCCAAATTCCATCCTCCGGCTGCTCCCTTTGGGAGATCAGGAGGGATTTTTGGGATCCTGGATGTGCAAATTCCCGTCCCAGGGATCGATTCCCTCCCTCCCAACCCAAATTCCACCCTCCAGCTGCTCCCTTGGAACCTGAGCAGCCAAGGAGGGATTTTTGGGGAGCAGTTCCAGGGTCCCCATTCCCCTCCCGGGGCTCTCTGGGGCTCTCCCATCGCCCAGGTCTGGTTTTTAGGGTGACCCTGAGCAGATCTCGTCCCTTTTCCCGCAGTTTTGGGAGCAGGACAATGCAGGATCCCCCTCGGGGGTGCCACGTGTGCCTTGTGGGAGCGCTCGCGGTGCGCAGTGAGCTTTGTGTCTGAACCCCAAGAATCCCTGCACCAAAGGCTCCCTGTGCCTTCAGGTGGGGAAATCCCGCTGGATCCCCCGCACCTGCTGGGCTCGGGGGTCTCAGAGCTGAAGTTTTTCCTGGAGAAGCTCCCAGGAGCCAGAGGAGCCTGGAAAATCCCCCCGGAGATGGAATTTGGGGGATTTAATGCTGGAGAGCCAAAATGTGGGGTGATGTGGGGTAATTGCGGCTTTTGGTGCAGCTCTGGAGTTCCTGCTCCATCCTCCTCCTCCTCTGGATGCTCCGCGGGTGTTTCTGCCTTGGGAGGAGCTCAGCTGCTCCTTGGAGGAACCTGGGAGTAGGGAAATGCTGAGGGTGGGATGTGGGCATCCTGGGGCAGGGGGGATCCCGAGGGATGGGAGCAAAAATCAGCCAGGATCTGCTGGGAACTGGCTCCTCCTCAGGCTGGGGTGGGCAAATCCTTCTGGGAAAAGGGAAATCCGTCCTGGGAGAAGGAAAATCCATTTTGGGAGGAGGAAAATCCATCCTGGGAAAAGGAAAATCCGTTTGGGGAAAAAAAAATCCATTTTGGGAAAAGGAAAATCCTTGTGGGAAAAGGAAAATCCATTATAGGAAAAGGAAAATTCATTTTGGGAGGAGGAAAATCCATTTTGGGAAAAGAAAAATTCATTTTGGGAGGAGGAAAATCCATGTGGGAAAAGGAAAATCCATTATAGGAAAAGGAAAATCCATTTTGGAAAAAGAAAAGATCTATTTTGGGAGGAGGAAAATCCATCCTGGGAAAAGGAAAATCCATCCTGGGAGGAGGGAAATCCTTGTGGGAGGAGGAAAATCCGTTTTGGGAAAAAAAAAATCCATTTTGGGTGGAGGAAAATCCATTTGGGAGGAGGAAAATGTGTACTGGGGGGAGGAAAATCCATTCTGGAAAATGGAAAATCCATTTTGGAAAAAGGAAAATCCATCCTGGGAGGAGGAAAATTCTCCTGGGAGGGGAAAAATCCGTTCTGGGGGGAGAAAATCCTTTCTGGGAAAAGAAAAATCCATCCTGGGGGGGAAGGAAAATCTGTACTGGGAGGGGGAAAATCCATTTTGGAAAAAGGAAAATCCATTATGGGAAAAGGAAAATCCATCCAGGGAGGAGGAAAATCCCTTCTGGGAAAAGGAAAATCCGTTTGGGAAAAGGAAAATCCTTTTTGGGAAAAGGAAAAATCCATCCTGGGAGGAGGAAAATCCCTTCTGGGAAAAGGAAAATCCTTTTTGGGAAAGGAAAATGCCCCTGGATGCCCCTGGAGCTGCCCCAAGGCCAGCCCAGCTCTCACCATCCCAGTCTCACCTGCACAGGAACGTTTCTGATTTTCCAGCTGCTGCTGCTGCTGGATCTGCAGGGAAATCCCAAATCCCCAGAATCCCTGCCGGGTTTGCCTTTGGGGCTTGTGCTGCAATTCTGAGCTGAAACCCTTGAGTTCAGCCCGGTCTGACCCAATTCTGCCACAAACGCACAAAGTTTTTAAGGGAGGATGAGGAACTTTCCCAGTTCTTAATACCTTTTTTTTTGTTTGTTTGTTTTCCTTTGGATTTTTTGCCTTGGCAAAAATAAAATAAAATAAAAAATTAAAAAAAAAATAAATGTTTTCTTCGCTGTTTACCGATGCAGGACGTGGGTGTGAAATGCTGCTGCAGTTGTGTCGCTGGAGGAAATAAAAATATCCTGATGATTTTGTGTGGTCCTGTTGGAGCCGGGGTTGTGTTTGCTGGGGAAGGAGCGAGGGGCTGAGCCCGGAGGGAATGGGGCAAAATCCATCCTGGGAAAGGAAAAATCCATTTTGGGAAAAGGAAAATCCATCCAGGGAGAGGGAAAATCCATTTTGGGAGGAGGAAAATCCATTTTGGGAAAAGGAAAATCCATTTGGGAGGAGGAAAATCCTTTTGAGAGGAGGAAAATTCATCCTGGGGGGAGGAAAATCTGCACTGGGAGGAGGGAAATTCATTTTGGGAAAAGGAAAATCCATCCTGGGAAGGGGAAAATCCATTTTGGGTTGAGAAAAATCCATTTGGGAGGAGGAAAATCCACCCTGGGAAAAGGAAAATCCAATTTGGGAAAAGGAAAATCCAGTTTGGGAAAGGAAAATCCATCCTGGGAGGGGGAAAATTCTTTTGAGAGGAGGAAAATTCATCCTAGGGGGAGGAAAATCCATTTTGTGAAAAGGAAAATCCATTTGGGAGGAGGAAAATTCTCCTGGGGGAAGGAAAATCTGGACTGGGAGGAGGGAAATCCATTTTGGGAAAGGAAAATCCATCCAGGGAGGGCGAAAATCTGTACTGGGAGGAGGGAAATGCCTTCTGGAAAATGGAAAAATCCATTTTGGGAGGAGGAAAATCCATTCTGGAAAATGGAAAATTCATCCTGGGAGGAGAAAAATCTGCACTGGGAGGGGGAAAATCCTTCTGGGAAAAGGAAAATCCATTCTGGAAAAAGGAGAATCCATCCTGGGAGGAGGAAAATCTGTGCTGGGAGGGGAAGAATCCATTCTGGGGGGAGAAAAAACCATTTGGGAGGAAGAAAATCCATCCTGGGAGGAGGAAAATCCTTTTGAGAGGAGGAAAATTCATCCTGGGGGGAGGAAAATCTGCACTGGGAGGAGGGAAATTCATTTTGGGAAAAGGAAAATCCATCCTGGGAAGGGGAAAATCCTTTGAGAGGAGGAAAAAAATCCGTTTTGGGAAAAGGAAAATTCCATTTTGGGAGGAGGAAAATTCTCCTGGGGGAGGGAAAATCTGTACTGGGAGGAAGGAAATCCTTCTGGGAAAAAGAAAATCCATTTTGGGGGAAAAAATCCATTTTGGGAGGAGGAAAATCCATCCTGGGAGGAGGAAAATTCTCCTGGGAGGGGGAAAATCTGAACTGGGAAAAGAAAAATCCAGTTTGGGAGGAGGAAGAAAATCCGTTTTGGGAAAAGGAAAATTCCATTTTGGGAAAGGAAAATCTATCCTGGGAGCAGGAAAATCTGTACTGGGATGAGGGAAATCCTTTTTGGGAGGGGGAAAATCCATTCTGGAAAATGGAAAATCCATTTTGGGAGGAGGAAAATCCATCCTGGGAGGAGGAAAATCCATCCTGGGAGGAGGAAAATCCATCCTGGGAGGAGGAAAATCCATCCTGGGAGGAGGAAAATCCATCCTGGGAGGAGGAAAATCCATCCTGGGAGGAGGAAAATCCATCCTGGGAGGAGGAAAATCCATTCTGGAAAATGGAAAATCCATTTTGGGAGAAGGGAAATCCTTCTGGGAAGAAGAAAATCCATTTTGAGAGAAGGAAAATATTTCTGGGAGAAGGGAAATCCTTCTAGGAGGGGGAAAATCCATCCAGGAAGAAGGAAAATCCATTTTAGAGGAGGAAAATCCATTCTGGGGGGAGAAAATCTGTACTGGGAGGGGGAAAATTCTCCTGGGAGGGGAAAATCCATTTTGGGAAAAGAAAAATCCATCCTGGGCGGAGGAAAATCTGTGCTGGGAGGAGAAAAATCCATTTTGGGAGGAGCAAAATCCATTCAGGGAGGGGAAAAATCCCTTTGGGAGAAGAAAAAAATCCGTTCTGGGAGAAGGGAAATCCTTCTGGGAAGAAGAAAATCCATTTTGGGAGGGGAAAAATCCATTCTGGGGTGAGAAAAATCCTTCTGGGAAAATCTAAATCCATCTGGGCGAAGGGAAATCCTTCTGGGAGGGGAAAACCCATCTTGGGTGGAGGAAAACCCATTTTGGGAAAAGGAAAATACGTCGTGGGAGAAGGGAAATCCTTCTGGGAGGAGGAAAATCCATTTTGGGAGGAGAGAAATTCTCCTGGAGAGAGGAAAATCTGGACTGAGAGAAGGGAGGGAGGGAGGACGAAAATCCTTTTGGGAGGAGAAAAATCTGTGCTGGGAGGAGGAGAATCCATTCTGAGAGAAGGAAAATCTGGGAGAAAGGAAATTCCATTCTGGGATGGGGAAAGTTCTTTCTGGGAGGAGGAAAATCCATCTTGGGAAAAGGAAAATCTGTACTGGGAGAAGGAAATCTGTTCTGGGAGGGGAAAAATCCATTCTGGGAAAAGAAAAATCCATCTGGGGGGAGGAAAATCTGGACTGGGAGGAGAACAATCCATTTTGGGAGGAGGAAAATCCATTTGGGAGGAGAAAAAAATCCGTTCTGGGAGAAGGGAAATCCTTTTGGGAGAAAGAGAATTCTCCTGGGAGAAGTAGAATCCATTTTGGGAGGGGAAAAATCCTTCTGGGAAAATCAAAATCCATCTGGGGGGAGGAAAATTCTCCTGGGAGGAGGAAAATCCATTCTGGGAGAAGGAAAATCCATTCTAAGAGGAGGAAAATGCTCCTTGAAGGAGGAAAATCTGAACTGGGATGAGGAAAATCCATTTTGGGAGAAGGGAAATTCATTCGGGAAATCCATTTTGGGAGGAGGGAAATCCATTTTGGGAGGAGTTGTCCAGCCTGGCAGCTCCTCCTGGCGCTCCTCTAGGAGCCGCTGCAGAGTTTTTGATCTCTCCTGGCCGGGAATTCCCAACCCAAGCTCAGGAACTGCGGCTCCCGCGGCAGCAAAAATTCCCAAATTCCCACATGGACGGGAATTTCCCTCCCCTGGAATCAGCATGCGGGGCGGGAGCTGCTCTTCGCTGGGGTTTCTCTTGAATTCCCTGCAGGATTTGAAGGAAAAACCCCAGGAAATGCTGGAGCTGCTTTGGATTTTCCCTTCTTCTGGAATAAAAACGGGGAAAAATTCCATTTATTGGAGCAGTTTCTGCCCGGTGCTAGTGCTGAGTGGGGAATAATTCCCTGGGAGCGGAATTCCCTGGGAGTGGAATTCCCCGGGAGTGGAATTCCCTGGGAGCGGAATTCCCTGGGATTTGGGCTGAGCAGCGTCAGGTGCAGAGGGATCCAGCTCTCCCTGAGGCAAAGGAGATCCCAAGGTGGGATCTAAAGGGGGAAAAACAATGGGAATCTTCACCAAAACTTTGGGATGATGAATTATCCGCCGTGGAATGAGCGTCTGAGCTCCAAATGGACAATTCCAGGGATTTCTGGAGCCCTGAGCAGCCCAATCTGTGCCATGGGTGCTCCTGAGGCTGGCACAGGGGCAGCCGGGACATCTCAGCTCCTCTGGGATTTTTGGGGTGGTTTTGTCCGAATTTGGGGTTTTTAATCTGTCCAAGTGCTCCCTGGGAAAGGGAGCAAGTCCTGGGAAAGAATCCAGTCCAGGGAAAGGGACAAAATAATGGGAAAGGGATCCAGTCCAGGGAAAAGGATCCTGTCCTGGGAAATTGATCCAGTCCAGGGAAAGGGATCTGGTCCAGGGAAAGGGATGCAGTCCTGGGAATGGGATCCAATCCTGGAAAGGGATCCAGTCCTGGGAATGGGATCTGGTCCTGGGAAAGGGACCAAATCCTGGGAATGGGATCCAGTCCAAGGAAAGGGATCCAGTCCTGGGAAACAGATCCTGTCCAGGGGATGGGATCCAGGCCTGGGAAAGGGATCCCATCCTGGGAATGGGATCAAGTCCAAGGAAAGGGACTAAATCTGGGGAATGGGATCCAGTCCAGGGAATGGGATCTGGTCCTGAGAAAGGGATCCTGTCCTGGGAATGGGATCCTGTCCTGGGTATGGGATCCTGTCCTGAGAAACTGATCCTGTCTATGGAAATTGATCCAGTCCAGGGAAGGGGATCCAGTCCTGGGAAAGAGATCCAGTCCAAGCAAAGGGACCAAATCCTGGGAAAAGGATCCAGTCCAGATCCCGAGGAGCTGCAGGGGTGAACTCAGGGGTCTGGCCCCTCTGGAGACCCTCCCGGGAGCTTTCCCTCCGTGCCGGATTCCCCGTCCCGGGGAGGCAGCGCAGGGAATGGGAACGGGAACGGGAACAGCCCTGCAGAGCCCTCCCGGGAGAGATTCCCACCGGGAGCCGCTTTCCCGTGGGGACGGCAGCGCCGGGGGGGTCTGGGGGATTTGGGGTATTTGGGGTATTTGGGGGATTTCCAGAGAACAGAGCGACCCCGGAGCAGCTTCCCCTGCTGGAAAGTTCCCAAACACCGTCCCAAAGGAATCATTGCTGGGATGAGGCTGAAATGGAGCTCGTTCCCTGGGCTGAGAGCAGGGATGGCGTTCAGGGGTGGCATCCAGCTCCAGATGTACCCCTGGAACAGGACAGATGTGTTCCTGGAGCAGGGATGGGGTTTGGGGGTCGCAACCAACTCCAGATGTGCCCCTGGAATGGGACAGACGTTCTTCTGGAGCAGGGATGGGGTTCAGGGGTGGCAGCAAACTCCACCTTCCTCTTCCCTTCCCCTGCTGGAAAGTTCCCCAAACACCATCCCAAGGGAATCGCCGTTGGGATGAGGCAGAAATGGAGCTCGTTCCCTGGGCTGGGAGCAGGGATGGGGTTCCAGGGCTGGCATCCAGCTCCAGATGTGCCCCTGGAATTCCCGTGGGGACGGCAGCGCCCAGGGGGGGTCTGGGGGATTTGGGGTATTTGGGGGATTTCCAGAGAACGGAGCGACCCCGGAGCAGCTTCCCCTGCTGGAAAGTTCCCAAACACCGTCCCAAAGGAATCATTGCTGGGATGAGGCTGAAATGGAGCTCGTTCCCTGGGCTGAGAGCAGGGATGGCGTTCAGGGGTGGCATCCAGCTCCAGATGTACCCCTGGAACAGGACAGATGTGTTCCTGGAGCAGGGATGGGGTTTGGGGGTCGCAACCAACTCCAGATGTGCCCCTGGAATGGGACAGATGTTCTTCTGGAGCAGGGATGGGGTTCAGGGGTGGCAGCAAACTCCACCTTCCTCTTCCCTTCCCCTGCTGGAAAGTTCCCCAAACACCATCCCAAGGGAATCGCCGTTGGGATGAGGCAGAAATGGAGCTCGTTCCCTGGGCTGGGAGCAGGGATGGGGTTCCAGGGCTGGCATCCAGCTCCAGATGTGCCCCTGGAATGGGGCAGATGTGTTCCTGGAGCAGGGAGGATGTGGGATCCCTTTGGAGCAGCCAGACGAGGTCAATCCCTCTCCAGATTCCCTGGAGCTGCCCTGGAGCGCTGTCTCGGGTTGGAAATGGGGCTGTGGTTTCTATTCCTGCCTGTGGGGCAGTGTCTGGGTTTGGAAAGCCAGGTGTCTGCTCAGGAAGGCAGGAGCCTCCCCTGAAATGGAAAATGCAAACCCCCTCCCCTCCAAATTGCTATAAATTTTAAATTAAGGGGGTCTCAGGCAAAAATATGGGAGCAGGAATAACAGTTCTTTACTAGGGAAGAAAATAAAAAGATAAAATAAACAATGCAGTGAACTAAACCAGCACTGCCAGAGTCAGAACCCAAGCTGACACCCTGTGGGTCAGGGTGCTGGCAGCAGCGCCATTGGAATTGTGGCTCAGCCCTCCTGCAGTGTCAGGGGTGGTTCTGCTGGAGCAGGGATCCTGGAGAAGGGTGGAGTCTTCCTCTGGAGATCCAGGGGCAGAGGCAGCTGCTGCTCCTCTGGGAAATCCAGTGGAGAAGCCGGGCTGGTGTTCCAGAATCTCCAGGTTATATCCAGGCA
>NW_005054514.1:67922-79222 GCF_000277835.1 Geospiza fortis
TCTATTCTATTCTATTCTATTCTATTCTATTCTATTCTATTCTATTCTATACTATTTTATTCTATTTTATTTTTATTCTTTTCTTCCCTAATAAAGAACAGTTATTCCTACTCCCATATCCTTGCCAGAGTTCCCCCTTAATTTCAAAATGATGATAATTCGGAGGGAGGGGGTTTGCATTTTCCATTTCAGGGGAGGCTCCTGCCTTCCTCAGCAGACACCTGGCTGTTCAAACCAGGACAAGCCCTGCCAGCATTCCTGGGATCTGCTGGCTCTGGAGTACGAGGTGGGGAGTTTCCCAGGCAAGTTCCAGGAGTCTTTTCCCAAATATTCCTGTTTTAATATGGAAATCTGCACCATTCCCCACGTTCAATTTTCCCATCAAATCTTCCCTCATTCCAGGTTGTGTCTGTCAAAAAGGAGGGAATGGGGATAACCTGCAGCAATCCTGCTCTGCTCCTGCAGCAGATTCCCAGGAAAGCCCAAACTTCCATAAAAAAAGAGGGAATGAGGATAAGTTGGCACCAATCCTTCTCTATTCCTACTGCAGGTTCCCAGGAAATCCCAAACTTCCATAAAAAAAAGAGGGAATGGGGATAAGTTGGCACCAATCCTTCCCTGCTCCTGTTGCAGGTTCCCAGAAAATTCCAAACTTCCATTAAAAAAAGAGGGAATGGGGGTAACCCTTAGATTGGCACCAATCCTTCCCTGATCCTGCAGCAGATTCCCAGGAATTCCCAAAATCCGATGAAAAAAAAAGAGGGAATGGGGATAACCCTCAAGCTGGCGCCAACCCTTCCCTACTCCTGCAGAAAGTCCTCAAAATACCCAAAATTCCATTAAAAAAAGAGGGAATGGGGATAAATTGGCACCAATCCTTCCCTGCTCCTGCTGCAGGTTCCCAGGAAATCCCAAACTTCCATAAAAAAGAGGGAATGGGGATGAGTTGGCGCTGGTCCTTCCCTGCTCCTGCAGAAAGTCCTCAAAATCCCCAAAATTCCATTTAAAAAAGAGGGAATGGGGATAAATTGGCACCAATCCTTCCCTGCTCCTGCTGCAGGTTCCCAGGAAATCCCAAAATTCCATAAAAAAGAAGAAGGAATGGACAGAACCCTCAAGTTGGCACCAATCATCCATGCTCCTGCAGAAAGTCCTCAAAATCCCCAAAATTCCATTTAAAAAAGAGGGAATGGGGATAAATTGGCACCAATCCTTCCCTGATCCTGCAGGAGGTTCCCAAAATCCCCCAAATTTCCATAAAAACCCCTTTGGAGCTGCTGAAAGGAGGGATCATTCCCTATTTATCCAACATTTCTCCGCTATTTATCTCCATTTCTCCACTCCTCTCCTGGGCAGAGCACCAATCTGCACCTTCCTCTTGTCACCTGCCCCAAACCTCGCTGGGGCCTGGCCAAAAGCAAATAAAATAATAATAAAAATTTAAATAAAGGTGATGGATGGGTTGGTGTGGGCTGGGCTGGGGAGCTGCAGCTCCCACGAGTTTTTTGGAGGGTTCAGCTTCCTGCAGGTGATGAGAAATCAATTTTTGTTTGGCAGGTGGAAAAGAAAACAGCAGGAAATCCTGGTTTTCCTCTTCCCAGCCAAAAATGGGATTATTGGAGTGGGAAACAAAGCGGGAGCCGAGCGAGGCAGAGGTGGGGATGCTCTGGGGGGGTTGGAGCTGCTGAATTCCAGCACAAAAAAGCCCAAAATTGACAATATTAGGGCTGGAATCCCATCAGGATATTTTTATTTCCTCAAGCTCCAGTGACACAACTGCAGCAGCATTTCATACCCACGTCCTGCATTGGTAAACAGTGAAGAAAACTCTTTAAAAAAAAAAAAAGATTTCTTTTATTTGGCCAAGGCAAGAAACCAAACGAAAAGCAGATTAAGAACGGCAAAAGTTCCTCATCCTCCCTTGAATAACTCCGTGCATTTGTGGCAGAGGAAGTGGCAGAATTGGGTCAGAGAAAGGGCTAAAATCCAGATTTTTGGGTCAGAGAAAGGGCTAAAATCCAGAATTTGGGGTCCTAGATCAGGCTAAAATCAAGGATTTTGCACCACAGGCTTGGCTAAAATCAAGGATTTTGAGTCCCAGACTGGGCTAAAATCAAGAATCTGGGTCACAGACTGGGCTAAAATAAGATTTGGGGTCACAGACCAGGCTAAACCCAAAGATTTGGGGTCACAGACTGAACTAAAGGCAAGAATCAGGGTCACAAATTGGGCTAAAATCGAGGATTTGGGAATCACAGACCAGAGAAAAATTAAGGATTTTTGGGTCACAGACTGGACTAAAATCAAGGATTTGGGGTCACAGACCAGGCTAAAATGAAAGATTTGGGGTCACAGACCAGACTAAAGTTAAGGATTTTTGGTTCAGAGACTGGGTTGAAATCCAGGATTTGGGGTCCCAGACTGGGCTAAAGTCAAGAATCTGGGTCACAGGCTGGGCTAAAATAAGATTTGGGGTGACAGACCACGTTAAAACCAAGGATTTGGGGTCACAAACCAGACTAAAACCCAGGGTTTAGTGTCAGAGACTGAGCTAAAATCAAGGATTTGGGGTCCCAGGCTGGGCTAAAATAAGATTTGGGGTCTCAGACCAGGTTAAAACCAAGGATCTGGGGGTCACAGACTGGACTAAAACCCAGGGTTTAGTGTCAGAGACTGAGCTAAAATCAAGGATTTGGAGTCACAGATTGGACAAAAATTAAGAAATTTTGGGACAGAGACTGGGCTGAATTCCAGGATTTGGGGTCACAGACCAGGCTAAAAGGATTTGGGGTCACAGACTGGGATAAAATCAAGGCTTTGGGGTCATTAACCAGGCTAAAATGAAAGATTTGGGGTCACAGACTGGACTAAAATTAAGGATTTTTGGTTCAGAGACTGGGTTGAAATCAAGGATTTGGGGTCCCAGACTGAGCTAAAATCCAGGCATTGGGGTCACAGACCAGGCTAAAATGAAAGATCTGGGGTCGCAGATCAGACTAAAATTAAGGATTTTTGGTTCAGAGGCCGGGCTAAAATCCAGGATTTGGGGTCCCGGACTGGGCTGAAATGAGGGATTTCAGCTCAGGATTTCTGGCCCCGCTCCAGAGCGGTTTTACACCTGCTGGAAACACTTTCTCTGCTCCCGGAGCTGCTCGAAGGAACAAACCCCGCGGCCAAACACGCAATGTTTTCATTCCCTTTGTGGCCGAGCGGGGCAGAATCGGGCGGGAGGGAGGCGAAGGAGCGGCCGGAAAACTTCTCCCTGCTGGAGCCCTCCAAGACAAACAGGAGAGGGAGCGGGCAGAGCCGGCGGTGAGCTGCTTGTGTTCGTGCTCGCTGGCCCTGAAAGCGCAGCGGTGTTTGAGCAGAGCTCGAGATTAACATCCATGGGGGGAACAAAAAGCTCCGCAAGCCCAGCCCAGATCCTGGATTAAACCGAGGGCAGCGCCCGGGCGGGACCGGCCCGGGAATTCGGGGCTGCTCCGGCCCCGGAGGGCCCCGCGGTGGGATGGAGCAGCCTGGGGGGGAAAGGGTCCTAAAAACGGCCCGGGAAGTTCCTCCCGTCCCTGGGAATGGGGTCTGGTCAGGGAATGGGATCTGGTCAGGGGAATGGGATCTGGTCAGGGAATGGGATCTGGTCAGGGGAATGGGATCTGGTCAGGGAATGGGATCTGGTCAGGGGAATGGGATCTGGTCAGGGAATGGGATCTGGTCAGGGGAATGGGATCTGGTCAGGGAATGGGATCTGGTCAGGGGAATGGGATCTGGTCAGGGAATGGGATCTGGTCAGGGGAATGGGATCTGGTCAGGGAATGGGATCTGGTCAGGGGAATGGGATCTGGTCAGGGAATGGGATCTGGTCAGGGGAATGGGATCTGGTCAGGGAATGGGATCTGGTCAGGGGAATGGGATCCTGTCCTGGGAATGGGATCCTGATCTGGGAATGGGATCCTTATCTGGGAATGGGATCCTGATCTGGGGAATGGGATCTGGTCAGAGGAATGGGATCTGGTCAGGGGAATGGGATCCAGCCCTGGGAATGGGATCTAACTCCAGGAATGGGGTCCTGTCCAGAGAAAGGGATCCTGTCCTGAGGATGGGATTCAACCCCAGGAAAGGGATCCTGTCATAGGACTATGGGATCCTGTCCTGGGAATGGAATCCTGTCCTGGGAATGGGATCCAACCCTGGGAATGGGATCCTGTCATGGGAACGGGATCCTCTCATGGGAATGGGATTGTGTCATGGGGAAGGGACTTTGTTCAGGGAAAGGAATCCCATTCCCAGATCAGGATCCCATTCCCAGGACAGGATCCCGTTCCCATGACAGGATCCCGTTCCCTTTCCCCTCCTTTGAGCGTCTGCTCCAGCCTCGGGAGTTCCGGGAAATTCCAACTCTCCCATGGCAAACTGTGCTGGAAAATCTGGGAATATCTGGGAATTTCCCTCTGGAATCTCCGTGTGGGAAGCCAGGGCTGGAGGGAATGCCAATCCCCAAATGCTCTGAAGTTTTACCACTTTTTTAAAAAAATCTGCCTTTCCCAAAAACCCCTGGATGAGTTTTTTTGGGTCAGCCAAAACCCAGCCCAGCTGCACATTGTTCTTTGGCAGCAAGATTTGGGATGCAGCAGGATTAGGGAGCAGGAGATGCTCAACAGGATTATCCTGGCAGGGCGAATCCAGCAGGAACCCCCAAATCCAGCCCCAAATTTGGCTGTGGGGCCAAATTCCTGGGATTTCTGCCTTGCTGGTGCCTCTTGGAAATGCTGGAATCAGCGCTGGGAAAAGCCCCCGGTGGGAACAGAAGCGGGAGGATCCTCCCGCGCCTCCAGCGGGAAATTCCCGGAGCCTCCCCGGTGTCCTTGGTGTCCCTGGCAGCTGCCGGGGCCGAGCGAGAGCCCAACTCCCCCGGCACCATCGCGGGCTGCGGCTCTGCCCGACCAAGGGGAGCCCAGGGTGGCTCCAAGGGGATAGAAATGGGAATTTCAGCTGCAGTGTTTGGATCGTGAAACCCCCAGCGCAGAGGGAACGGTTGGGATCCGGGTGGGAAACGTCCCTGGCTGCTCAGGGGGATTTGTGGTGGGAGGCAGAGCCGGGCCCTGCGTCCCACCCTTGATTCCCACCCCCTTTCCTGAATTCCCACCTCTTTTCCTTCATTTCCACCCATTTTCCTTCATTTCCATCCATTTTCCTTCATTTCCACCTATTTCCCTTAATTTCCACCCCTTTTCCTTCATTTCTGTCCCTTTTCCTGGATTTCCACGATTTTTCCTTAATTTTCATCCCCTTTTCCTTCATTTCCACCTCTTTTCCTCGATTTCTGCCCCTTTTCTTTAAGTTTCATCTCTTTTCCTTCATTTCCACCTCTTTTCCTTCATTTCCACCCTCTTTCCTTGATTTCCACCTCTTTTCCTTTTCTGTCCCTTTTCCTGGATTTCTATGATTTTTCCTTAATTTTCACCCCTTTTCCTTGATTTCCACCTCTTCTCTTGATTTCTGTCCCTTTTCCTTCATTTCCACCCCTTTTCCTTCATTCCCACCCTCCCCTGATTTCTGTCCCTTTTCCTTGATTTCCACCTATTTCCCTTAATTTCCACCCCTTTTCCTTCATTTCTGTCCCTTTTCCTGGATTTCCACGATTTTTCCTTAATTTTCACCCCCTTTCCTTGATTTCCACCTCTTTTCCTTGATTTCTGTCCCTTTTCTTTAATTTCCATCATTTTTCCTTGATTTCCACCCATTTTCCTTCATTTCCACCCTTTCCCCTTGCTTTCCCCCCCTCCTGTCCCCATTCCCAGAGGATTCCCAGGTCGCTGTTGGGAGGGGACCCCTTTTATCCCTCCCTTTCCCATTTTGGGATGAGGGACAACAACAACCCCAAATCCATTCCCCCGATCCTTCCAAGCTCAGAGCATTCCCACACAAACCCGGCCATGCTTTGCTCCAAACCCCTTTTCCCATAAAAATCCTTTTCTCATCTCCCAACTTTCCCTCCTGGCAGCAGCCACCACAAATTCCTTCCTGCTTTGGGGGCACTTCCAGGGATTTTTCCTGGGATTTCTCCCCGCTTTTCACTGTTTTTTTGGGGAATTGAGGTGCCCAGGTTGTGGCAGAAGATGAGGAATTCACCTTGGATTTTTTGCAGGAGTTTGCCATGGGAATGCCAATCCCCAAAGCTGCATTTTCCACCTCTCCAAGCTCCTTTTCTCCATTTTTTTGGTGGAAATCTGCCTGGATGGTTGTGCCACTTGGATTTTCCCCTTCATCCCTGAATCCCTTTGGCTTTGCTGCTTCCAGGGGTGGAGGAAGCACCAGGTGGATCCGTGAGGAGTTTCCATGGATAACAGGAGCGCCCACCATGGGAATAATCAGCGCTGAAAATCCTTGGGGGATTTGAAGAGCTGGAAATCCCTGTGGGATCATGGAATGGGTTGGGCTGGAGAGACCCTAAAGCTCATCCCGTTCCCATGGGACACTTTCCCCTATCCCAGGGGGCTCCTCCAGGCTTCGGACACTGCCAGGGCTGGGGCGTCCTCATGGCTCAGATTCCCTCTGTCCTGGGAGAACATCCCCACATCCCAAAGGATCCATTCCCATTGCTGAGAGATTTCCTGCTCTCCTGGGAGAACATCCCCACATCCCAAAGGATTCCTCCTCATTCCTGAGAGATTTCCTGCTCTTCTCTTGGGAAAACACACCCGCATCCCAAAGGATCCATTCCCATTGCTGAGAGAATCCCTGCTCTCCTGGGAAATACCCCCACATCACAGAGGATTAATTCCTGAGAGATTTCCTGCTCTTCTGGGAAAACATCCCCACATCCCAAAGGATTCTTCACCATTCTGGAAAGCTTTCCCTCTTTTCACCTGGGAGACACGCCCACATCCCAAAGGATCCATTCCCATTGCTGAGAGATTTCCTGCTCTCCTGGGAGAACATCCCCACATCCCAAAGGATCCATTCCCATTGCTGAGAGATTTCCTGCTCTCCTGGGAAACATCCCCACATCACAGAGGATTAATTCCTGAGAGATTTCCTGCTCTTCTGGGGAAACATCCTCACATCCCAAAGGATTCCTCCTCATTCCGGAGAGATTTTCTGCTCTTCTCTTGGGAAAACACCCCCACATCCCAAAGGATTCATCTTCATTCCCAAGAGATTTCCTGCTCTTCTGGGAGAGCATCCCCACATCCCAGAGGATCCATCCTCATTCCCAAGAGCTTTCCTGCTCTTCTTCTGGGAGAATCCCACATCCCAAAGAATTCATTCCTATTCCTGAGAACTTTCTTGCTCTTCAGGGAGGACATCCCCACATCCCAAAGGATCCATCCTCATTCCCGAGAGATTTCTCATTCTTCTGGGAGAACACCCGCACATCCCAAAGGATCCATTCCCATTCCCAAGAGCTTTCTCACTCTCCCCTGGAGGATCCCCACAACCCAAAGGATTCCTCCTCATTCCCAAGAGCTTTGCTGCTCTTCTTCTGGGGAAACATCCCAAAGGATTCCTCCTCATTCTTGGAAGCTTTCCCTCTCTTCTCCTGGGAGAGCATCCCCACATGCCAGAGGATTCCTCCTCATGCCTGAAAGATTTGCTGCTCTTCTCCTGGCAGAACACCCGCACATCCCAAAGGATCCATTCCCATTCCCAAGAGCTTTCTCTCTCTCCCCTGGAGGATCCCCACAGCCCAAAGGGTTCCTCCTCACTCCCAAGAGCTTTCCTGCTCTTCTCCTGGGATAACATTCCCACATCCCGAAGGATTCCTCCCCATTCCTGAGAGCTTTCCCTCTTTTCATCTGGGAGAACATCCCCACCTCCCAAAGGATTCATTCCCATTCCCAAGAGCTTTCCCTCCCACCCTGGAGGATCCCCACATCCCGAAGGATTCCTCCTCATTCCCAAGAGCTTTCCCTCCCTCCCTGCTGCAGCCCCAGGGGTGTCCTTGCCCTTCCCACCCCTCCCCAGCTCCGTCCCAAACCCGTTCCCACCGCCCTGCCCGCCCTGCAGCCGAGCCTTTCCCTGGCTCCAGTCCCTGGGTTCCTGCCAGGAATGCGGTTCAGGCCATGCAAATGCTGCTCAGCAGTTCCATTATCCACAGGCAGCCTCCTCCCTCCCTCTTGTATTTTTTTGGGGAGTTTTTTATCCCTTAAAGAAATGATTTGGCCCCGAGCAGGGGCAGCGTTGTGTCAGCACCAGCCCTGGGATAATCCCCTGGATCAGGAGGGGTTTAAAGGATATTTTCCCTTCCCACTCGGCCACAAACAGGAATTCTGCTTCCCCAGGGCTGGTGGAACCCCCTGGCTCTGGAGTCAGGTGTGGGATTTTCCCAGTCCCCATTAATCAAGGGGATATTTATCCCTGGGAATGATTGATGCCTTCACACTCCCCAAGGATTTCCTTATCAAACAGCTCAGCCCCTTTTTTTGTTTGCCCTGGTGTTTTGTGCTTGGAAAATAAAGGGAAAACTGACTGGGAGTGTGATTTACGTCCATAAAACCCCCTTGGGATGGGAGGGGAGGAGGGAGGGCAGGGCTGAGGCGGCCCAGGGGTTTCTCCCAACAGAGCTGGGCGGGACCTGGGGCTGTGGCCTCATCCCTGCTCCAGCCAGGCTCATCCCGGCGGCTTTTGGCAGGACCCCACCTGCACTTTGCGGTTTGGCAGCCAAAGTCGGGCTGCAGCTGGGTTAGGGGGCAGGGGATGCTCAGCAGGATTATCCAGCAGGAAATCCCAAATCCAGGCCGGCTGTGGGGCCGAGGGTGCCCTGGGACAAACCATCCCCTGGAGAGGAGCTTTTCCCATCGCCAGTGATGGGATCTGCTGGGCTGGCCGGGCTCCATCCCCAGCTCCTTTTTCCCATTTCAGTCCTGATTTGGGGTTTTTTTGGTGATTTTTTTTTTCATTTACCAGAATAGAAATTGAACCTGGGAACAAGGCAGGGATTGGGGCTGATTTTCCATCTGGGAAGAGCAGCAGGAGGGAAGGAGGGAGTGTGGGGACAGCTGGGATTGAATTCAGTCCCTCCCCACCCTCCGAGGCGGAGCACCCACAGTGAGAATTCCCAGGACAAATCCCTGAATTTATGATCCTAAAAAATCCCCCAAACCTGCCCCTGCCTGGGATTCCAGGACTGCGGGAAGCAGGAGCAGAAATAACCAGGATGGGGCTCCCAAAACCCTGGATGGTGCTGAAATTTTGGGATTTTGGGGTGATAAGGAAAGAATTTCATTTAGAAACTCTGACTTTTGGGGAATAATCAGCTGGAAATGGGATCGGGGTGCTCAGGGATGATTTTTGCCTGGCTGGAGGAGGGATGGGGCAGGATTGGGTGCTGAGCACCTAAAACGAGGGATGGATGAGGATTTGGGGATGATTCCTCACTCAAACCTCACTCAGGGAGCTGTGTCCCAGGTTTTGGTGCTGCTGGGACACTCAGGGTCACCCACAGCAGGAGCAGGGATGGAAAGAACCCAAACCCGGGATAAAACCCCCAAACCTGAGATAAAAACACCAAACCCGGGCCAAAACCCTGGAACCTGGGACAAAAACCCCCAAACACAGGATAAAAACCACCAAACCTGGGATAAAAAACCCAAACCTGGGATAAAAAACCCAAACCTGAGATAAAAACCCCAAACACGGGACAAAACCCCAAAACCTGGGACATAAACCCCCAAACCCAGGACAAAACCCCAAAACCTGGGATAAAAACTCCAAGAGCAGGATAAAACCCTCAAACCCAAGACAAAAATCCCAAACTCGGGACAAAAACCCCAAACCTTGAATAAAACCTCCAAACCTGGGATAAAACCCCCAACTGCAAGATAAAGCCACCAACCCCAGGGCAAAACCCCCAAATCTGGGATAAAACCCCCAAACCTGGGATAAAACCCCCAAACCAAGGATAAAAACCCCAAAGGCAGAATAAAACCACCAACCCCAGGGAAAAAAAACCCAAACCTGGGATAAAAACCCCAAACCCATGACAAAAACCCCAAACCTGGGATAAAAACCTCAAACCTGGGATAAAAACTCCAACTGCAGGATAAAGCCACTAACCCCAGTATAAAAACCCCAAACCTGGGATAAAACCCCCCAAACCCATTATAAAAACCCCAAACCCTGGACAAAAACCTCAAACCCGGGACAAAAACCCCAAACTCAGGACAAAAACTTCAAACCTGGGATAAAAACACCAAACCCAGGACAAAACCCACAAACCTGGGACAAGAATCACAAATCTAGGACAAAACCCCCAAACCCAGGACAGAAACTCCAAACCTGGGATAAAAACCCCAACTGCAGGAAAGAACCCCTAACCGCAGTGTAAAAACCCCAAACTCGGGATAAAAACCCCAAACTCGGGATAAAAACCCCAAACCCGGGACAGAAACCCTCGGCAGCCGCTCGTTCCTGGCCCAGCTCCTGCAGTTTTATTCCAGAGGGTCCCAGAGCAGCGGGAACGGGGCCAAAACCAGGGACAAAACCAGAGATAAACCCGATATAAACCAGAGATAAACCAGAGATAAACCTGAGATAAAACCCGAGATAAACCCGAGATAAAACCCGAGATAAAACCCGAGATAAAACCAGAACTGTGGGGTCTGGGCAGAGCTTTTGGGATCTGCAGCAGCACCAGGAGATTTGGCCTTGGAGACCTTGAGCAGGAACAAAATCAGCTGAGACAGAGACATTCCCCAAAAAGCGCCCAGGAAATCCAGGTTGGGGCTCATTTCAGTTCAGGTCTCAATTTCAGTTTTGATCTAATTTTTAGTTCAGGTCTCATTTTTAGTTCAGATTTTATTTCCAGTTCAGATTTTATTTCCCGTTCAGATTTTATTTCCCGTTCAGATTTTATTTCCAGTTTAGATCTCATTTTTAGTTTAGGTCTCATTTCCAGTTTAGATCTCAATTTTATTTTAGATTTTATTTTCAGCTTAGATTTTTTCAATTCAGATCTCATTTCCAGCTTAGATCTCATTTCCAGCTTAGTTCTAACTTTTGCTTCAGATCTCATTCCTAGTTTAGATTTCATTTTCAGTTTAGATTTATTTTCCATTTCCGGTTTAGATCTCGTTTGAGTTTGGATCTCAATTTCAGTTTAGATTTTATTTTCAGTTCAGATTTTTTTTTCAGTTTAAATCTGATTTTTATTTTAGAACTCTTTTCCAGTTTAGATCTCATTTTCCAGTTTAATTTCCAGTTTAGCTTTAATTTCCAGTTTAGATTTATTTTTCCAGCCCAGATCTCATTCCCAGTTTAATCCCCTTTTCCCTGCCCAGCCTCTCCCAGTTTAACGTTCC